>NC_054410.1:1452500-1459116 GCF_017976425.1 Toxotes jaculatrix | reverse complement strand
TACACAAAAAAGAAAAGGAAGACAAAACACAATGGAACTTTAATGTGTGATACAGTGAATAAAACACTTGTTGTTCCAGTGCGGAGGGAGACGATCTGTGTGTGTTCTGAAAACAACAACAACACCATGTAGACTGTGTTTACGTCCTCAGCTACTTTATCTGTAATCTGATTATCTCAGTGCTGTCGAGTCTGTCATGTTAACACCTTAAAGTCATTATCTTAATGGGAATAACGTGTTTAACATCGAACATTTGTGCTCACTTTGTCTGTTTGTAAGGACAAGCCAACACCTCGCTCAGACATGTCACCGTTGTGAGTTTTACAGAAATGGCACAGTGCTGCTTTCAGTTCTCAGACCTCTGAGGGAATCCCTCCACAGCAGCACTGATTGTTGAACTTTTCTCAGAGTGTGTGTTTGGATCTCTTCTTCAGACCTTTAACTGTTTGCAGTTATCACAACAGTCGGCCTCTGTATGTGCTCAACAGTGGAGGATTCATCATTTTATTTTTAGAAACAAGTCACACTGTGTGTGAATCTTTGTTCTGTTATTGAACACATGAACTCAGAAATGGTATTTACTAAAGGCCCATAATAATAATCATAATAAATACTAATTATCATCATCCAGAGTATAAACTTCATATAGTGTTCATATAAGTTTATCTGTAGAGAGCGTTTAAACATGCCTCATAAAACAAGCCTGAAAAATGAGGCACCATTTTTCAACGTCAGCGTTGACTTTCTAAAGAATGTCCTGGTAGTTTGTGCTTGTGTGTGAGCTTATGTTGCTCTCCTTTCAGGTTTAAACCATCTTAGTGAGGACATTTCTGCAGCGTCCATACTCCAGATCGTCCATACTGATGGTTGGTGTTAGTGAGCAGAGAGTTCATCATAAACACAGACGGAGAAACGCATCTGTCGGTGTGTGTTTGCATCGTGTGTGTCTGTGACGGGTAAAATAAGAGTTAAAAATAGCCGGTGATTGACTTTCACTTATTGAACTGGCTTCCTGTCCCCCCCCACAGCAGATGGTTGTTACGGTGATAAAATATCTGTGGCAGTCCTCCAGTGAGCAGAGAGACAGGTAGAGAGAGGGAGACAGCGAAGCAGCTTTGAGATAAGACAGAGATAGAAAGACAGAGATGGAGAGTGATGTGAGGAACTGTGATACAGTAAGTGTGTGTGTGTGTGTGTGTGTGTGTGTGTGTGTGTGTGTGTGTGTGTGTGTGTGTGTGTGTGTGTGTGTGTGTGTCAGGATATTAGATCATATCACAGCAGGATGAGTCTTATCTGATCCCAACATGCAAACGGTGAGCTCCACTGTTAACTTCCTTCCCCTTAGGTCTGCTGGGTGTGTGTGTTTGTGTGCGTCTGTGTGAGTGTGTGTGTGTGTGTTTGTGTGGTACATCCCGTTGAGAATCAAATGTCCTCACAAGGACAGAGGGATGTTCAGGGAGGAGACATTTTGGGGGGGCGTTGGAGAGGTCAGTTAGAGGTCAGTCAGAGGTCAGAGGTGAATGTAGAATATAGAAAAAAAAAGCAGTAAATATGAACTTCCTGTGTTGAGTAACTGTCACATCATCAGCTGATAAACACTACAGGAAACAGGCTTCAGCAGTGGAAGATAACTGTATGTACACATGAATGTTTTTCTTTAAGGACCGACCGTCAGCTGGTTTTTATAGACCAGTCTGTGCCAAGTCGATGCTTTGAAGATAAAAAGAAAATGACTTCCTTAATGTGATGTGTTTCCCATTGAAGCAGGTCAGTGTGGGGTCAATCTCAAGTTGTAAACAATGAGCTGCTGGTTATGGAGGGAAAGGCAGTTTGAGTTGATGGAACAGGTAGAAAGTGTTAACTTCATGTTAATACTTACAATGTTTAACGTAGCTTTCCTCTTCTAATGCTCTCAGTGGTTCATTCGATTAGATTGGAGCTGATCGTCAGACTCACTCAGGCCAGTTACAGCTGTGTTACAGAAAACAGCTGCGTTCAGTGACAGTGTCTGACACACACGTGTCACACTGCCTGGTGAAATATCCTCCGTTAGAATGGAAAAGCTGATGAACACAAACGTGAACGTCACAGCTTGTAAGAACATCTCCTTTAAAGAAAATGAAGAATTAAAATTTTGTATTTTATTCTTTGATATTTTTTTCTATTCATCTTCATTTTCTTATCCGTTTCTCGACACTGTGAATGTTCCACTCACGTTTCCGACTAAAAACAAAAAGGCTGACAACAACAATGACCGTGATCCTGTCACTGAACCAGCTGAAATAATAATTTATAATATAATTTATAATAATTCTAACCAGAAGCTGCCTTGGTGTGTCCACAACTGAAGCCTGGATGCGGGTCAGGCCCTCAGGGGCCAGTCCTGCTGTGGACCACAGGCTGAGCTGATATCACCTGTGTCTAAACAGACTCACCAGAGTTCTTCTGGCTCTCAGGGCAAAGAAGAAGCGTTTGTGGTGAAACGGTGTCGTTGCCAAGTTAAGGTGTGACGAAGCAGGTCAGGAACAACCAGAGTCTGACTCAGAGGCTTCAGATGAGTTTGAACATCTGAACAAGGCGTTTCTCTGCCGTGTAACTTACCTGGTGTCAGTGTGTCATCAGGCTGAAGGTCAAAGCTTTGGCTCGTTAAGTGTGGAGATACAGGTCAGTCCTCACAAATATAGTAATCCAAGCATTTATTGTACAGCAACAGAACATGTTTGAAAGCTTTGCACCCACTCTGATTTCTTACCTTATATATTCTGCTGACTGTGTAAGCCACTGCCAGCACACACACACACACACACACACACACACACACACACACACACACACACACACACACACACACACACACACTCATGCATACATAAATTGGGTGGAGTGGGTTTGCTGATGAGGCCGAGGTCATTTAGCAAAAAACATGCTTTCCTCAGATTTCTGTTCGTTTGAGTTACGCTTTGTCATACACCTGAGTCAACACAAACACAACTGCACAAACTCAGACACACACACACGCACGTTAAAAAACCACACACAAAGATACGAACAGGCACAGATAAACACACACATACTCACACACACACACACACAGTCTCCCACACTCGCTCACACTTGACACGATTTACTTGAATCCATTAAAGCTCAATTTGCATAATACTGTCTCTGCTTAACTACCTCTGCAGGGACACAACACACACACACACAGACACACACACACACAGACACACACACACACACACACACACACACACACACACACACACACACACACACACACACACACAGGCATGTATACTGCAGTGTGGATGACCTTGTAGCAGAGCAGAACTACAGCCTGTATGGATGGTTTGTGTGTGTGTGTGTGTGTGTTGTGTGTGTGTGTGTGTGTGTGTGTGTGTGTGTGTTTTGTGCTCGTCCCTGCAGCCAGAACACACATTAGAGCTCTAATTAAGACGCTCTGTCTCCATATGTGCTGGTCTGAGATCAGCTGTCAGGTGCCAGCTGGCTGTCATATTTACAGTCAGAGTCTCCAACAAATTCTGCTGAACACAAAACAAGTGAATTGTTGATTTCCTGTTTATCTGTTGTCATTGTTGTTGACAGCTGTTGACAGCTGTTTGTATATTGACAGTAGATTTTCTGTGGATGAATCTTGGGGTTTGACCTTTGACTTTTCTTGTTGCAGCATCAGGTCAAGGTTTTCCAGATTCATTGCTGGTTTAGTTCGTGGGAAGTGCGTCCTTCTTTTTCTTCTTCTGCTTTAAAAAGTCAAACAAACTTTTCAGGATTAAAAGCACAATATTGAGTATTTTTTTAGGTCCAGTGCTCCTCAACATTTCTCCTTGCACCATAAACATCTTTTACTCATCCTTTCACAGGTTGCTCATCACAGGATTTTGCTGAGTAATGAGAAGCTCTGAATACTGTTTCAGAGGCTGTTAAAACCTAGAAAGAGAAAGTCCTGAGAAACGCCTTGTTTTTCTGGAAGCTTTCAGCTTTAATCCACAAAAATCTCACAAGAAAGTTTGTGGTTACTGAAAACCACATTAGTTAAAGCCTGTTACACTGCTCCTGTTGGCCCATCTGTTTTGAGTTTTTTTTGTGTAACACTGCTTAAATTTCAGTTGAATGACGTTTGTCAGAGCTGTTATTGAGCTGTCTGTTGTTTGTGTTTGCAGGCCTGACGACAGAAGGTCTGTATCGTGTCAGTGGGAACAAGACGGACCAGGACAACATCCAGAAACAGTTTGATCAAGGTAAAATAGTCAAACACACACCTGCGCGGGTACATTCCCACAACAGAACCTCATAAATTCATATCCAGCTACCTGGAAGCCTGAAGAAGGAGCACGCGTGTAACTGGAGTTTCAAAGCACAGAGGCCGGTGGTTCTCATTATTGTCACAGATCGTGATTCTAAATTATTTTCCCATGAACTTAAATCGTGCTGTTCAAGAACTCAGGAGTTCCTTTGAAAACATGGTACCAATCGAGGCAGCGTTTGTGTGATGTGTGCCATAAATTCAGCCCGCAGAGAAAACTCTCGCTGACTGATTCCAAATCTGACCACGCTGCAGAAGTGCTTAAAGAGAAACACATGCCCTGTGGAGCAGAGTCGAACCTGCACATGATGGCTGGTCAGCTGCCAAACCGGCTGTTAGAATAAATAAAGTCACCACAGGCAGAAATCACCAGCACGCCGTCAGCAGTGGCAGCGATTTCACAGCCAGTCGATGAAATATGGAGACCAGACTGAGATGAGGTTTGTTTTTACAGTCTCACAGTGATTATTGATTACATTCTGTTTTTCCTCTTCTTCCTTATTACAGTTGATCAGTTTGTCCCGTCACTTTTCAAACAGTAGGAATCTGTGATAAATCTTTAGTAGCCTGAAAATAAAGAGGAGCCGTCTGACTTTACAGATTAGTGTTAAATGAACGTATGATTGAGGGTGTGACAGTTTACATGAGGGAAATAATAAACAGCCTCAAAATGTTGTTACCCTCACTCAGCAGTCAATTACAACATTTGTGTTTGATTCACAGCATCATAAACCAACCAGACTGGACCACAGACATACAGCTGATCCACTGCCAGTGTTTCTCCAGTGTCTGTTAAACAGAGAGATCCATAGATCCATGAAAAACATCATGCTGCTAAGTTCAGATCTTACGTCATAATGATAACATTTCAGTTTTTTTGTCACAATCAGTTAAAGAAACTGCTCGTAGCTTATTTAATGTGGCGTTTCATGCTGCGTATTTGACAAACTGTAAACAAATCTGGGCTTGATGATGAACATGATGGGCTGAAGGTGAAGCCCACAGCTCTCTCACTGCCTCCATGGCAGCATCATGCTAAGAGTTTACATCACCCAAAGCAGAATGACAGCTCCAGCAGAACTCAGAACATATTAAAATCAAATGAAAAGAAGGAAAAGAAACAGGAAGGAAAAAGATTTACTCGTTGGACGGTTGAGCAGCTTCAGAATGTCCCATCAAACTGGTTCTTTGTCTTTTCTCCTTTATTTTATTGCATCTGCCCAGAGTTTGATTTCAGAAACTGGGAAACAAGTGTGGCTGTGTGCTTACTGCCTTATGTTTGCTTGCACACAGTGTGTGTAACCACACAGTGTGGCGTTAACATGAACTTTTCTTCAGATGTTAATCCACGTTACTTTTTATTTCCTGAGCTTAATAGAAAAGTTCAGAGGTTTCATGCAGCGCTCCATGTACCGGAAATTAAAAGGCTAAAGAAAACTCCTTATTCAAACACAGACGTGTGGTGTGTGTGTGGGGAAAAAGGCAAAAAGATCAATATAATTTGAAAATATGAAAAACTACCTGATGGAAAAATACCTCACAGAAACCTGAGTGTCCACAACTAAATGTCATATCTATGGCTTTACTGACCTTTTAATGAATGTCTAATAAGTCTTCCCAGAAAACGCCGTGGCTGTTAAAGAGTGACTCAGACCCGTGAGCGTGGCTGTATGAACCTGCTGTTCTTACACATCTTCTGTAAACTCTGACTCATTCCCTGGAGGGTTTCCCCTCGTCGCCTGCTGTTGGTGACTTTATCAGATCGTATATTCCTGTTTGGACTCTGCTCATGCATCTTGAGCTGGTTCTTCTCGCTGCAGCTCAGTGATATCTGTCTGTGAAAAATGCAGCCATTGCAGCCAATTAGCTCCTCTGTCATTAAGAGAGGGTAGTGGGCGACGGACTATTTCCTCCACGCTGAATCTGTTTTTGTGGGAACAGCTGAAGATTTGAATGAAATGACTTGGAGAGCAGCGTAGTTAGGATGGTCACAGGTCACTGTGGCTCTGCTTCATTAACAGTTTGGGCTGCAGGGGGATTTTGTGGGTTGTTTATTAATAATCTTTATTAAACAACAGCTGCTCCATCTTTTTTTTCTCCTTCTTGCCCTCCCATCATTCTCTCTGCCCTCATTTATACGTATCTTGTCTTTTTTTCATTTTCCTCGTCTCCTCCTCTGTGTTCCTTGTCTCCTCTGTCCTTTCCCTGGTTTTCTGCCCTCTTTTTATTCCTGTGTGCATTTCCTGTTTCTCTCTCTCCTCACTGCCTCTCCACCTTCTTCTTCACTTCCTT
>NC_054410.1:1377500-1447500 GCF_017976425.1 Toxotes jaculatrix | reverse complement strand
CAAGAAACTGTGGCTTAGGTTTTTTTTTTTTGGGGTGGGGGGAGGGGGGAGGGGGGGGGGGGAATACTAAAAGACAAAATGAATTGACCCTGATCCACTACATGAACTTTGACCCCTGAAAGGACAGCACATGCACGGCTTGTGTCAAAGGTCCCACTTGCCAGTTTCATGTCTGAGTTTATGTTGTTATCATTTCCACAATTTTCTTTTTTTTTTTAATATTTTTTTGTAACGTCTGATTTCCACCCGGTTTTGTGTGTTTGTGTGCGTGTGATGATGACGGTGTGTGTGTGGTGGTGTATCTGTGTGAACTGACCTGTGGTCTGTGTTACAGCCAGTCTGTACCTTCTCTGCAGAGGGAAGGAGGGATTCAGGAGGGACAAAGGAGAGAAAGATGTGGACTGACGGACTCGTAATGCTCCGTACGACAGAATCTGACTTTACGGACTTCACTACCAGTCTTCAGCTAACTGTTTCTGTAGAGCCTCTAACTCTTAATGCAATGACCGGTGTCTCGTTCTGAAGGGACGACCCCCCCTCCGACCCCTCCGTGATGGCACATGAGTGAGGAAACCACTATGTCGCAAAGCATTCTGGATCCATCGGGTTCGAGGAGGCGTCATCCACGTCCGGTTACTTCCTTCCTCACGGCGGAGGACGCTTCCCGCTCTTTCATTTCTACTTCTGTTCTGTTGGTTTGTTGGAAACGAAACTTTGCATGTCTCTGTTTTTGCCACTTAGCGAAAAAAAAAAAGAACTTTCAGGTTTAAAAAAAAAAAAATGAGATGAAAACACTTTGAAACTCTGCAGGAGCTTCTGTTCAGATCTGCATCGTTTTATCTGAGGAAAATTTCCACAGAAAAACTCAGATTTCTTTCTTTTCTTTTCTGTCATGCAAGAAATCAACTCTTAATATCATATTTTTGGTTATATGTCGAATAGTTTTCCCTAAATAGAGGAAAGAAGTATATATAAGTATATATATATAAAAATGTATCAGCAGCAGAGGTTGCTGATTTAGTGAAATACCACGGGGTACTGGACTATAATCTGTCAGAAGCTATAATCATATTTCTTTGTGGTTCTGATGGTGTAACTGAAACCCATCTATTCTTTTTTTTTTTTTGTATTTGATGGTGTGTGAGAGTGTGTGTGTGTGTGTGTGTGTGTGTGTGTGGGGGGGGGGGGGGGTAGCTTTTAATTCCTGTTTGGCTCGACTGAAAGAAAATTAAAAATCCCTCATCGCTTTCGTCATCAGTGTCACGGACGTCACAGAGTTCACACACAACGGAAACTTAAACGTTTGTCTCCGTCACGTTTTCACAGAACGAGTCCAGACGATCTGAGACTCCCCGGAGAAACGCTCTGTCCATCACGGATGAAAATATCACATCGGGATTGATTTTACAGGTCTGTCGTTTGTGGTGGAACAGATTTAATCACCTGCTGTACGGAAGTGGGGTTTTAGGTACTTTTACTTATTTAAGCTGATTGAAGCAGATTCTGTTGCTGAGACTTTTTACATTGTGGTGTTGAGAAGTTTACCTGAGTAAAGCATCTGTGTATTTCCACCACTGGTAATTTGGTACTAACTATGAGGAAAATCGACGGATGTTCAGTTCACAGTTCAGATTCAAACGTTTGAATCTTTTCTCCCGCAGCTTCTAAAGCTCGTCCTCGTTTCCTTCGTTTTGAATTTACAGGCCTGATTTGATACGTTCACCCAAAACTAAAACTCGTTATCAGTTATACAGTTATCTGTTCATGCTCATGCTCCTTTCTGTTGTTGTCTTTGTTTCTACACCATGATGTGTAGATGTTTTTGTGGCTTCAGTCTTTGGACGAGGACACAGAGTCCGGTGTAATGTCTCTTTTTATTCGTGAAGCTGACGGAAGATTTTTGATCCAGATGGACAGAGGAGTGTTCTCAGGAAAATAACTTAAATAATCTGATTTATCTCAGATTAAAACGTGGAAGAACACAAAGAGGACACGTTCACACAAACTCAGTTACATCGTTCAGGTACTGAATTACAGATCTCATTATAATAATCAGTCTTTATCAAGTAAAAGGGTTGAGACAGTGAAGAACACGCAGCCGTCGCCCTGATCACTTCACACTTTTTCATGCACATTTAATGTTTCCCTGAGTGAAATGGAGAAAAAAAATCTGACTCGAATATTCACTAATGTTTTGACAGAGATGTGTGATCACCAAATTAAAAGCCCTTTCCAGAGCAGCTAATTTCTGATTGGACAGACTTTGGTTGACTTCCTCTCTGTGCTGGCTCTGGTTCAAACTGTGGACCTCAGCATCAGGTCAGAGGCTTTGGACCCTGAAACTGATCAGCGTCAGCGATGACGGATGAATCCGGTTATACCAAAATGTCGAGTGAAGGTTTGTCCCATTTCAGACGCGTCTCCTGTGTCTCCTCCTTTCCAGGTTTATTTCACTGCAGGCATCGATTTGATCTCAGAAAACTCAGCTTCAAATGAAAATCTGTTCATTTGCTGAGAGGATTTGAAACTTAATGGCTGTTTCATGTCATTTTAAGTTTCATATATTGGGGCCGTGGTCTGTTGATTGGACAGACAGACAGTTTGAAGACGAATGAAAACAAGTGTTAGCTGTTGCTCTGCTTCCCACAACTTGTACCTGGAATTTTTACAATAAGAAAAATGTGACTCAAAGTTTAAAGAATGGAAACCGGAAGGAGCCAAAGCCCCGACATAGATGAGGATTTTTTTTATATTAATCTGAGGAAAAGGTCGTACTGACGACGGTGTCTTCACTTTGCCAAAAAGCTGAATTTAGCGAACTTTAAAGGACACTTTGAAGAGGGCACGTGTCTGAAATGGGACCTGCTGCAGACAAATGACAGATCATTTTCCTTTGAGATGTGAATGAGGAGGTGAAGGCTGAGTTAAAGGGGATAAGTATTAGGAATGGAACGGAGCCAAAAGCCCATTTTAAGGTTTTGTGGTTTTGGACTGAAGAGGACGTTGAAGGGCGCGAATGGCAGGTGGAACAGAGCCAGGAGCATCCTAATGGACAAGCTCGAGTTCAGTGGGTGGGAGGTGGGGGGGGGGGGGGGGGGGTGTGTTCAGCAGCTGCTAGATGATAAAACATTAAGCTGTTCGTCTGTAGTTTTCCATCAATCAATCTTGTTCTTTTTCTTTTTATCATTTTGTTGATAAGATCTGCTCTCATCCAGTCGCACCGGTGTACAAACCACCTGACTTCTCATCATCCGCTGTGTATTATAGTAAATAAAAATGATTTTCAGAATGAAAAACTCTAAAACTTTCTTTTCGTTTCATTTTCTCTCCATAATGTTTCCAAATAAAGTTTCTTTTTTCCAAAGCTGCTGTCAGTCAGTTTTTTATTTTTTTATTTTATTTTATTAACTAATGAAACCTCATATTAGTTTTTCTATTTTACTGTGTGAGGACAGAAGGAGGTCTGAGTCCAGCTTTAAAATACTGAAGCTGCATTTTTACGTGTTAGTGTTATGATACAAAATCTCTCATCAGGCATCTGATGTCAGTGTCATATTATTATCACTGCATTAATGGGACTAACTAAATATAATATGTACCATTAAGCACAATGACCCCTCTCAGTGTTTTTACATATATATATATATATAAATTTATAATACTACTTACTGTTGATTTATTTTAATGTTGCTGGTCCAGTAAAACATCATTTTATAACACCATCATTGTTTTGTATATTAAAGTTTTGTGTGAATTAATGAGTAACTTTATCTGTCAGATCATTAGAACATGATTTCCACAACAGGTGCATCCAGTGACGTGCACTGAGGTTCAGTACCTGAGTGAACCCAGGTGCCTCACCCATCAGCTGTCACGTCAGTGGGATGGTAGAAGACTCAGCTCGTGGGGCTGCAGCGTCACCTGGTGGCTGAAACCCGAACTGTACGAACTGAAGCTGCAGCGTCTGCGTCTCACTTCAGGGCCCAAGAAAAAAAAATCAGAAATGTTCCTCAGTGTTGTTCAGATGTTCCTCAGTTCTCCAAAGCTGCTGAACAGTGAACATGTTGACAGGGCCTCTGAGATCCTCACCCGGTGTCTCCACATCCCGCCGGAAGCTGCTCACAGCCGCGTGCTGAGACTGAACTACCCGCTGCGGATGGACAAACGGACAAACAACAGAAAGTAAAACGTTTAAACCTTATTACAGTGACGTTTTTTGGAGGATTTATTGGCGCCGAATTGATCAGTTCCGTGAATCAAGTGTGACAAAAGCCAACATCATAACTTTCGTGGTCAGTGTATTTGTCAGTAACGCAGGTGACGTTAAAAAGACACATTTCTGAACGTTGTTTGGCTTTGAGTTGTTAGTTACTCAGAGAAGTGGTTGAGCTGTGGGGTTGGAGGAAAAGTGTTGAAGGAAACATTAGAATCAACTCATGAAGTAAATGTGTTTTAGCAGCGGAGGTCTGAGATCAGCTGTGAAGGGTTCACACGTGTTTAATGGCTTTTTGAAATACTTTTACTTCACCTGAGTGTTTTCATTTCATGCTGCGCAAAGTTTCACAGACTCAACAAATGATCGAACAATCGATCAGTTGAGAGAATAATCAGCAGATTGAACAAACCTGAAAATGATTGTTAGCTGAAGCTGTTTCTCTGTGAACGTGAAATCTGCTGTGGTCTGACAGCAGGTGGCGCTGTAGCTCAGTTTTTCAGTCTTCATGAGGCAGATTAGATTTTAGAGTTAAACTCACACACACACACTTATGTTTTTAAAACGGTGGTTGTTGCTTATTTTGTCATATACACACAAACAACTTCAGAGACTTTAAATTTGCAAAAGGAAAATAAAACAAAAGTCATTCATGACAGAAATAATTTAAAATAAAATACTTACAGCTTTTAGATTTCAAAATTTTACTAATGATTTATAACAACTACGGAGTTCATATCAATAATCACTGATAGCTCATATATCAGTAATGAATAATATTCAATCCACCGTGTGTTGTCTCCTGAGCAGCACATCCCAGGTTCTGGTCTTCAGTCTCCGGTAGGGGACGCTCATGGCTTCCTCTCGTCTCTGTGCAGCCTTTTCTCCTCTGGCTCAGAAAAAGAAGGAGAGCAGCTGCTTCTCTCATCCCAGCCTTTGCTCTGTCATCCTCCCCCTCCTCCCCCTCTTCCCTCAGAGAGGGGAGCACCACACCCTGTTAGCCAATCAGAGCTCGACTCCACCTTCTCCATCACATCATCTCAGTTTCCAAGGTAACAGGGCACCCCGCTCTCTCTCTCTCTCTCTCTCTCTCTCTCTCTCTCTCTCTCTCTCTCCTTTCCATCCTGGAAGGTGCCGCATCATCATCATCATCCCTCCCATCCGTCCATCCCACCATCCCACACTGAGCTTGTGGCTAGTTTAGCTTTAGCCTCCTCTCTATTAGCACCATCTCTCTCTCTCTCTCTCTCTCTCTCTCTCTGCAGTGGGACTGCCACAACATCAAAGGCACCTCCCTCTCTCCCTCTCTCTGTCTGCATCCTCCAACATCCAACTGAACACAGGAAGAAAAGAAGGGAAGGAGATGGACTGAAGGAGAAGAAGAAGAGAGATGTGGTACGTACTGCTTAACCTGCTCTCTGTAACCTCCCTTCTGTTTTGTGTGTGTGTGTGTGTGTGTGTCTGTGTGTCTGTGTGTCTGTGTGTGTGTGTGTGTGTGTGTGTGTGTGTGTGTGTGTGTGTGGAGCCTAATCCTTCATGGAATGCTAATTCAATGAGCCGTCTGACGCTAACGTTCCCAGAACGACGCGAGGAAAGAAAGAGAGAAAAGGAAAAGATAAAGAGACAGAAGCAGAGGGAGGTGACTCCCAGTCTCTCTCTCTCTCTCTCTCTCTCTCTCTCTCTCTCTCTCTCTCTCCCTGAGCTTTTGTTATGAGGCCTGCTCTGCAGACGAGCTCGCTCTGCCTGCTGCATACAGAAGGAGGCCAACACCTCTCCTCTCTATTCCCAGTCTGCTGCCATGCTTCATGCTGGCCTGTCTTACTGGTTCCTGGGCTGGTGCTGAACCTCTTTCACTGGTTTAAAAAACCTCACATTGTTCCCGGCGTGTGAAGGATGTGAAGGTCCTTGTATTTACGAGTTTACCCGTGTTTGTGACCTGATCTCAGCTCTGTTGTCATTCGAAGTTCAGAGGAAACAGGGATGAGTCGGACTGCGTCCGAAGGTTAAAGTGTTTGTGGGGGTTTTTAAAGGCCACACGTCCAAAACTCTGCTGTTACAGAGACGCTCAGGACGCAGGACAACAACACACACTTCGAGACAGTTTCTCCTCAAAGACGTTTGTGACCCGTCTGTGCTCTCAGAAAGTGATGGAAGTCGTGTGAAGAATAAAAGTGTTGTGGTTTTTAGCTGTTGCAGTTGAAAATGACTTGATTGTTGAATTGCTGCAGAAATAGTTGGATGAATCTTCCTCCCAGTTCCTACGTCACACAGCTGTGACATGCTGCTCTTATCGTTGATCATGTGACCAGTGAGATCAGACACAGTTCCAGTTCCTGACCTCACGACTCAGTAGGTAAAAGTTTGGCTGAAGTCTCAGCTGTGTTTTCTCCACCAGACCTGGAGGTTTGTGTCCAACCTGCCTGATCGTCTCATCGATATCGTCTCCGTGTTCCCAGATCTCAGCTAATACCTGGCTGAGTTCATGTTCTTATTACTGACACATACGTGGACAGAGCTACAGCTCAGGCTGTAACAGACGTGGATTTTCCTTCAGGTCTTTTTCTCTGGGTGAAAACGTTTGAGGGAAACTTCGGTTCCCGGTGCTTCTGACCTGCTTCGCTGTTTCTTCAGATTAATTCTTGTTTCATATTTAGACTTTTTCAGACTCAACAGATGAATCTCACAGTTTGTTCATGTATTAATGAGCTTCTATATTATATACTGTTCTACATATTATGGGCTCTGAGTGTTTGTCTAAGAGGGGCATGCTCCTTGTGATCAGCTGTGGTGGTGTTGCTGCTGATCAGAGACTGGGTGGAGCAGGTTTCATGAACAGAGGCAGCTTAATAAACGTCTCTGTGCTGTGGCTGTGACTCGGTCTGCTCTTAGAGAAACTGCTTGATTTGTGTTTCTGCAGATGAAGCTTCTAAAAGCAGCTTTCACAAACAGCTTCCTCTGTTTATTGGCTGATGTTAAAATGAGCTAAGAGAACGTAGGAAATGAGAGAGGGATGAAGGGAAGGAGGGTTTCACAGGGAAACGTGGATGATATCGTTCTGATGTTGATCACGAGGAGCAGGAAGTTGTTTCAGTACGGTGTGAGCGGTCAGTGCAGCCGAGCTCACGTCTGCATTTTACGCCCCACAGGAAATGATGTAACTGTCTCCCGGGCTGTTGAACTGGGTGAGTGGCTGCAGAGAAGCTCAGAGGCGTAGGTGTCAGAGGAAAGGCGTGGAAGGTTACAGATGCCTCATGGGAAATAATCTGTGATGAGACTGAAAACTTGGATCCGTTTGATCACCTGGTGATGTCACTGAGAACTGATCACCTGACGAGAGGTCGCTCAGGAGCTGGAGCTGGTTTAGTGGACACACGCACACACACAGACACACACACACACGCACACACACACACACACACACACACACAGACCCTCTGTGCTCTGATGAGACGACTTCCTCCGTTTACCTTTAGAAACTCAGCTGAATGTTGACCAGGTGTTGTTTCAGGCAGAGAACAGGAGACTCGCTCCTGACACCTGATAAAGCCGCTCACAGCTCACCTGCAGGAAATAAACTTTCCCTCTAACTCACCTCTGAGTTCCTCCGGCCTTTTGACCCTGACCTGAGCAGTGATCCGTAACCTCGGCTGTTTGCTCCTCGGTCTCCTGCCTCCCTATACTAACAGAGTCACATATTAGAGATGGTTAATGAGTGAGAGTTACACTGGGTCTCCCAGTACGGAGGACAGACTCCCTCAGGATCATCTGTAATTAGCCAGGAGCTGTTTGTATTTACTGAAGTCAATTCAGGTCAAGTTCATTTGCAAAGCGTTTAGGTGACGCAGGAGTCGAAGCTTCCTCTGCTCTGTACAGACGTACAGTGCTACAACACGTCGTGGAGCAGAAACCGTCCGTTAGCCTCAGACACGAGGAGCTTCAACCTCCTCCGGTCTGTCGCCTCAGTGTCTCCACAGTTTCTCCCTGCAGAGCCGACGCCCTGCTCCCCCAGCAGGGAGAGCACAGTGAGGAGAGGGTTAGAGTGCAGAGAGGTTCACCACGTCATCACATTTCTACGTCTGTTCGTCAGACTTCGCAGGAGAGTGAGCTTCCTTCATTAGACGTGATGCTGCTCAGCCTGTTTGTCTGGATAAAAATAATGAAATCTAGTTGCTCTTGCAGCAGTGATCAATATAAAATGCTTTAAATTGCGATAATCAAATTGAATTAAACGTACTCTTCTCCTCTGCCTGGGTTTAAAAGCTGAAAGCCGGTCTGATATTATCACTGCACAGCCAGAGTCAGAGCCACGACTACTACGAGTCAAAGGTGTGAACATGTTAACACAGAGAAAACAAACATCAGGAAACACAAGAGATTTTCAGTCTTTCATCTTCTTTCACTTTGAAAATGATAAATTGTGGTTTAATAAATTGAACTGTGAAAGAAAAATTCAGATTATTCTGGACTGAATCATCAGCTTCAAGAATCCATTCAGTGTGAGACCCCGATTCAACAAGAGTCCAGAGGGGCCCCGGGGCCCCCATCCTGCTTCAACACACAATCAGCTGTGTGTGTGTGTGTGTGTGTGTGTGTGTGTGTGTGTGTGTGAGAGAGAGCACCCACCATCCCCCCACGTTCAAACTGAACAAATGAGTGTGTGTGACGGTGGAATGGGTACTGCACGATAAGGATCAGGGTTCAGGGTTACCCTGCTCCTCCTCCCTGGAGGCTAGATCTCTGTAACCAGCAGGTGAATGAATGAATGAATGAATGAATGAACTGCTGATTTAAACTCTGCTTCATGTTTAACTGTGATCCTCTGATACAAACAGACTGTGTGTGTTTATTGGTCTGGGTGTGACCCTGTTTGTTAGCTTAGCATGTTGTGTTACAGCTTGTTGTTAGTTGTGTTGTTGAGTTTAGCTGAGGACGCACGTTACAACTGTTGAACAGATTGTGAACAGAATTTGGACGTCAGGACTGAGGACACCAAGGTGGACCAGGTCTGTTCCAGTCTGGATCAGCTGGCAGGACTTTTTATTTTCAGAACCTGAGTGGTCTCTGACTGTCTGGAGTATTTACTTTGTCCTTTATGTCTTTATGTGAGATTAATTCTCGTAACCATCGTCTCCGAATCCTTTCCTCTTGTCTTGTCTTGTCTCCTAACATCCTCTGTTTTCACCTTGCATCTTTCCTTTCTCCTCCTCCTCCTCCTTTTTTTGTGGTCTCCTCATTTCTTCATGTGTCCTCTCTTCTCCTTTTTTCTACTCATATCCTCTTTCTTTCCTCCATCCTCTCTCATTTGTTTTCTCTCCAAGTAGCAGCTCTTGTTCCAGCTCATCATTCCTCTTCTTCCTCCTCGTCTTCCTCTTCTCCCTCTGCGTATCGATAACATCTCCTCAGACCTCGGGGCGTGGTGTTGAACGCTCAGTCCTGTGCTGCTGGGTCTGACCACAGCACCGGGTGTATCAGCAGAACGCACTCACTGTGGCTTCATCAGCATTTGCTCAGATATGAATTTTCAGGTTCCACTTACTGACCGAACCCAGAGCGTCCTCTTAGAAGGTCCACTGAGGGACGTCACAGACAGTGCAGCCATGTTTTTCTTCTCTGTGGAGCAGTCACTGTATCATAAATCTGTGTGAGCTGTCGACGTCTGAAGAACGTGTTTCTCTGTGAATACGGAAACATTTTCCTCACATGAGCAAATCAAGTTCACGGGTTTTATTTCGATCTGATTTAAACCCGTCCTGAGGTCCAGGTTTGTCAGGCTCTTTTGTGAGATGCGATTACCCATAACACCCCTCTCTGTGTAGGCACAGAGAGGTTCACACATGTAAAGTGGTGAGTTCTGTGATTATGAAGTGACTCATTCAGTTTGTAAAGTCCAGTCGTTATTACACCAACAACACTTTTACATCCAAAGTGCTTCAGTCAGCCGGTTTCTGTTATAGAGGCTGGGAGACTATTATCTGGAAAATAAATTATTGAACACACACATACACACACACACACACAGTGAGGCAAAATGTCCTCACTTCCTGTTTAGATGCTCTGCTGTTTGGCTGCCATCATGATAATGTGCTGATGATAAAAACATTTTTTGGAAATACAGTTTTAAATAGTTGATGCTTGATCCAAGATGTCTGAGCGTTATCTATGAAAATATTTAATTTTTTTTTTAAACGAAATTTGAACCCTGACAACAAATGTACTGTAGGAGCAGAGTCTCTTCAGAAAAGATTTTTATCATTCAGTCACAGAAACGTTCTATTAATGTCCCCCTCCAAAGGGAGATGGACACACAGAGCATTTGGCTGTGCACCAGAACATTTCTGATTACTTCCAGAACAAATGATTAATTATTGGAAGAAGAATCTTTGCCGATATGTTGGTGCTGATTTTCCAAATCTGCAGTTTAACACCTTCCCTTCTTTCCTCTGTCTGTAATTTATCTGTTGCAGTTTCTGTCCTGCCTGTTTCTAAGTTGCGGTGCTGATACACTTTTCACTGTTTCAGTCAGTGTTTGTCGTGTTTTGTTGTTGTTTACGCTGCATAAGAAGATTCCTACGTGTTTGACATCCTACACAAACCCTGCACTGATTCCTACTGATCAGTTGGGTGTAATGTTAGTGTTAGTGTTAGATGGTGTTACTCTGGTGCTGGCTGATATTTTTGTGCACTGCAAGTTGTCCTGGTTTGTTCTAACAGTAAAGTCAAAGATGCTGCTCATCAGTGAAAACAGCTGAGAAGTTAAATCTACCTCTGTTGTGGTGGAGGACGTTGTGTTAGTAGTTTTATTTTTCAAACTTTACTTTTTTATCAAATGTTTTATTTTTGTTGGAAAAAAGTAATTTTTCGTCTTTTTTTCTTTAAAATATCAAATCAGATATTAAATATTAAATCATCATGAGTGAAATGTAAACAAAGAACACTGGCTTACATATGACCATTTAAAGTCTGGAATATCATTTTTGATATCTCTAAAATCTTAACAGATGTTCTGGATTCGTTATTGTGATGATGCAGTTTTCTAATATTTACAGAGCCGAGCTGCAGCTGCACAGTCGAGCAGAAGCAAATGTCATCCATGAATAAACCAGGAGCTACAGAACAAAATCAAATGTCATTGATCAGGTTTGGGGCAAACCAATAAAAAAAATGAAAAAAAAGCATTAATCACATGATCTGTTACCGTCACCCGACTATGATGTCATCACTCATCGACCCCAAACGGTTATTGGAGCACTGGCATACAAACAGTCACACACAGAGCATGAGTTTTAACACCAGTAATCGACCTTTGCAGGAGAGCGTCCTTTGTTTTGCCCTCTCTCGTTCTCTCTCGTTCTCTCTCGTTCTCTGTCTCTCTCTGTCTGCAGTAATAACTTTCATCAGCTTCCATCAGTCTGTTCTGCAGAATGTGTGCGGCCCTGATTTGTCAGATCACTCTGTGTGTGATAACATCGGCTCTCTGTAAGGAAATACTCGGCTGTAATAATATCCATGATTACTGGGGAGAAAAATACTTGGTCTCCACACACTAATGGTTTAGTCTGGTTCCAGAGGGAATCCACACTTCAAAGTGAAGAGTGGTAATATGATAGAAAGTAATGTACAGGCAAACCACAGCAGAGGAGTAGATATAATGATTCTAATTATATGAAAGTGTGTGCATGACATATGTATAGTAGTAGTATTTTAGTGTAGTATATACTAAAATATAAAGTATGTGTAATGCTAGTGCTGTTCTTTCCTCTGGCACATACCTCCGACCACGCTGCTGTAAACCTAGAGGCCTCTGTGTTGCTCTGTCACCAGATTTTGAGTGGAAGTTAGTGGAAATGATAAACTGCCTTTTCCTTTTAAACCTGAAGCACCTCCATTTTTTGCATTGTCTCACAAAGGCCTTTTGTCGGGGAAGTTGACCACCACTTTTGATTTTTAGCTCTTAGAACTGGAATTAAGCAGAAAGTCTGATTTAATTTCACATTAGCAGACACTTCTTCCACTCTCTCCTGCCTGCTTCCACGTGACATGTGACTGAGTTTGATTTTCTTTTTTTTCCTTCGGCTGCTGTTGTTCCTCATCTCCTTGGTCAGAAACATGATACAGAGAGAGATGGAGAGGGAAAGATTAATGACCAGAAACAGAAGATCGTCCAACACATCTTCCTCCACTGTGATACATTATTCATACAGGGGCTTAGCTGGAGGACCCCTGGGACGGACGGACACACACACACACACACACACACACACCCACACCCTGTTATTTCTCTGTCGCTGTAGTCTGTCTCATGGCTGTGTTTTCTGTCTCCATATCGACCTCTGCACCGTTTACGTCCTGGTGTCACAGCGACACACCCTCCCTCAGACTTTAACTGAAACACACAGCGTTTGGTTTATCGTGAATCATTTATAGCACAGAGAGCTGAGTTCACCCTGAGTCCTCCGTCTGCGGGTGCACCCTGAGCTATGGGTGTGGCCGGTCGATGGGGAGCAGGCTGTGCGGAGGTGAGGCTGGCAACATAACCAGAAGAGAATGTGAACCACTGTCACGGAAGAACATAAATAGTTTTATTAAATTTTTTGTTTTATTAAAGAAAAGCATCTACTTTTTTATTTAAAATATTCATAATAACCTATGATTGTAGCGAATAAGTAGAGGATAATATTGACCAAAGACTCCACCACAAATTTTATGCAGTTATATTTGCAACACATTGGTCGCACATAGCTAATATAATGGCTTACTCTGTAACTGATGGCAGAAAAATTATTTTCTTGATTACTTCACTTAATCATTTTGCCTATGAAATTTCAAGAGATAGTGAAAATTGTCATGTTAAGTTTATAGTTTGTGAGTTTTAAATTTTTGCTTTATCCAACCAATGCTCCATAACCCAGATTTATTTACTTCCTTATCATATTTGACCAAGAAAAGCTGCAAATATTCATCTTGGAGAAGCTGCAGCCTGAAAATGTTCCATGTGAAATGACGAATTGATTATCAGAATAGCTGTACATTCATTTTTTTGTGGCTCAACCAATCGATTAATCAGCTGATTATTTCATCGGCGTCTGACAGAAATGTTTTATTTGGATTGTTTGGATTTATATAGAACATATCAAAGTTGCAGAAACGTTTTATTCTTATGTTACCTCACTGTCGACATATTTCATTTGTTTTCCCACAATATTCTCTCATAGCTTCTAAAGTATAAACTCTGATTTACATTTTGAGTTTTATTTTGTTTACATTAAAAACGTCGCCATCGAACACGAACCCGCCATAACTCAGGGCGATTCCAAAGACCTGGGACTAACAGGGACCCTAAAAAAATATTAAAACATTTCTACAATATTAAATGATTAAGATATCACCATTACTAGGGTATTTGATCTATCTATTTATCTACGGTTTCTTTTTCTTTTATTGTTTTTCGCAAAAAGTGAACACCCAGAGAGCCTTGGTGTTGCCCAATCCCCCCCTCTGTATCTAAGGAAAATGGTTCGGTCTCGCTTTCAAACCAGGTGCTAACGATTCTTGCTAGCGGTTTGTCCGTGCGTGTCGATGGTGGAATAAAATGTCTCAGCTTCTGGAGGAAAAAAAATGTGGTTTAAAGAACGAAAAGAGAGAGGAAAGAAGCGGCGACCGTTTGTCACCCAGTTTTACTCAAAGGTGGGTGTAGTCCGTGAGTGGTGGAAATGTACCTGTTAGCTTGGTTCACTGTCAGACAGGCTGCTTCTTCTCCCGTACCGTTGGCTAATGTCTTCACAGAAAACGCTGTGTAATCAGTGCAGACAAACTTTTAGCAAAACTGCTCAGATTAAACATCTGTCCCTGCTCCTGCCTGGTTCCAGGCCCAACAGATGCAGCTTCGGGCTCAGAAGCTCTGTCTCCCCATCCCCGTACCCAGAGACCCAGACCCCTGCCAATGAACCAGCTCCCAGCTTAAGTCGGAGGTGAGCTGTTTTGAGTTCAATCACACTTTCCAGTAATAATAATTCAGACACAGTTTTTACAGTTATTAAATGGCGTGGCTGTGGGAGAACGAGATGTCTCTGAGACATTGCTGGATTCTGTTAAAATGTGTTTTGCACAATCAAGGCCTAAATATAATTCCTCTGTATTCAGCATGTTGTATGTATGTTTGAACTGTGTTATATCTTTAGGGTTGTTGTGGTCTGTGGGTTGTAAAAAGGGATTTGGCATATTTATGTGACTGTGTACGTGTTTATAACTACCAGAACCGTTCCAGCTGATTCAAGATTCCAGATTTCTTTATTGTCATTATGCATGATGTTTACAAAATACACAGGCTGAAGCGAAATGTTGTTTCTCACCAGCTTCTGCTGAGTCTACTTTGTTAGTCTGCATTACGTTCCTTTCATTGTGGCATCGTAGCGTTCTGCGGTATGCTTACTTTGATTTGATTTGTATAATATTGAGGCACAGTACTGTTTTTTTTTTTTTTTTATTAAATTACAAATTTGCCAGAAAAATCAGCCTCTGGTGGGAACTTCGCTCTCGAAAGAAAGGCAGGGCTCTTCTCGGAAAAACAAATCATGAATTTAAGCTTCAGTTTAGGACAATTTGTAAAATCTGCAGCGACTCGATTAAAGTGGGAGAAGCCCTTTTCTGTGCTTCAGCCACAGCCTGTGATTTCATCTGGTAAAACAGCTGCTGTGTTGCATAAAAATCTTCCACAGAGTGGCTTTAATCTCAGCTTTAATCTCAGCTTTAATCTCAGAAAAGACAGATGAATCAGATCCTGTGTAAACGGTCTCCTGTCAGACTCCAGACTGCTGATTCACAAACAGCCGCGGTGCTTCAGTGAAGATTAGACGTCGGAGAGGCTGTTAAACAAGGTGATTTCTGTAACGCGTGCATGTTCTGAAACTGAGAGATGTTTAAAAACGCTCAGCTGAGCTCACACGGATTAAAGGACTCTACGTTTGTGATCATGTGTGTTTGTGATAGATTGAGACGAGCAATGACATGAGAAGGTCAGGCAGTAAAAAGCTTATCTGAGGACGTAGGGTTGGATATTGTTTGAAATGTTTTGATAGTGTGTGTGTTTGTGAGTCCATATGTACTGTATATGTGTGTGTATGCATGTGTGATAATGCACCCACGTGTCCAGCCTGCGTCCCTGTTGGCATCTCTGCAGGAAAATGACCTATTTACTGTCCGCTGTCTAATTAAGTCATGAACACACGGCTGTATTGTATTGATGCGGTGGGGGGCTGTTCAGAGTCTGAAAACGTTTGCATAATTATCAGTCCAAACACATTTTTGTTTAATGAATACACCAAAATCATCTGCAGCACCACCAGGAAAGACAGCAGGCAGAAGTTTGAATGTGAGATGAAAAGGACATAATGTCCAAACATTATCATTTTATCCAGACATTTTGAAACCTGTTTGTTTTTACAGCTTTCTTTCAAAACGAGGGGAGGACTCTTGTTAAAGCCTGTGTGTGATAGGCTGAGCCACCTGTCAGTCATACCACACTTAAAGCCTTAATACAGTTTCTTGGTGACTCTGGATTCAATTTATTTTCCTAGAACATCCGAAGCAGGGAGACATATGTACCTGTAAATAAGTGAAGGACCATGTTCTTTGACTAATTATAATTATAGTATGTTTTCAGCTCTGAAGTAAAATCACTCTCATTTGATGTGGAAATATTTAATAAGCTAAGTTTTTCAAAACATGTTTACAAAGGGCTGTAAAATAAAAATGAAAATTGAAAATAAAATGGTGGAAGCAGAGGTTAACCGAGGTCAAGAAGGTGTAGTAAAATAAATTTTGGTGGTTTTATATATAAATGGTTTAAAAGGCGCTGCAGATGTATTTAACTATGTTTGATGCAGGGAATTTACTACTGGTAAATTACAGTAATGATGGTGAAATATCATAGGCTGGTGATTCACAGAGGTCAGAGGTCACAGGGAAAATGTAATAGGCTCTTTATGAAGAGTTGTCATCATCGATATTACAGCTGACAGGAAGGATTGTTGTTCTGAGTCATGTGATCATCATCATGTGATCATGTTCTCAGTTTTCATGAGGATCATCGCCTCCTCATCTCGGTTCCCTTCATATCCTATGTCCTTCCTTCGTCTCTCCTCTCCTTTTTCTTCTTCCGCTTCCCTGCTCTGTCCCCGCCCCCACCCCTCCCACAGGGTGAGGTCTTTTGTGGCGATGCTGATGATGTCATATCTGTTCCTGCGTGCTGACCTCATCCTGACACACCTCACGGACAGGAAGTGCTGGTCTCACGCCGAGTTTAATGTTTCTGAGAAAGAGAAAGAGAGAGGAGGAATATTTGTAGGAGGACATAAAGGAATAAATCATTTATTAAATGTTTATATACTGCTTATGAATGCTGAATAGGGCGACTTAAATCTTTATCTTTTAAAGAAATAAAGAAGAAAATATTCAGCTTCTCAGGATGAATAAATCATATAAAATCATTGTCAGGAAGCAGATTACAGGTTTGTGAGATCAGCTCATGAAAAGCTGATAGTTTGGAGGTGCACGGTTTCACAGGACAGAGATATAATGAAAGTCCAGGTGTGATGGAGGTTTTCACTGGTTTATTTCATTTTAGCAGTTATTTGTATTTAACATGAAGAAATGCCACATACCATAGCCTGCCTCTGGCCTTTAAAATTCATAAAACTGTCGATGCTTTATTGGCGAACTCCAACTTCTCCAAGTTTATTGAAACTTTGAGTGAGTGAGAGTGAAGCTACTGTGTTTTTATGGAAATTAATGATGTTTTAAACCTGAGTGGTTTTCATTACATTGAATGTCAATGAGCAGCTCCGCCCAGAGTTTATGAACATTAATGATGGAGTGTAAGCGGCACAGGAGTCTCAGTGCAGCTCAGGCTCTTTCTAACTTGGGAAAACTAGTGGATCACGTCACATCAGGTTCAGGAGTCCGTCGTCTTGATCACTGCGATCGTTGACGGCTTGTTCATGCTTCACTGACACAAACCTGTGAAAACAAAGGTACAGCCTCGTGCTTATGTCTGTCCTCAGTTGAACTGGACCGAACTGGGTCTCCATCATTGATCCTGTGAGGCAGACTGAGTTTACCATTGGCTGCTTTTTGTTCTGCTGCTCCTCTGGCATCATTTTTCTGCTTCGCTGCCGTCTCTGCTGCTGATGCTGATCAATGCAGCGCCTGAGTCACCCCCGCACTGCATCACACTGACTGCTGCTGGTTACGGGGTCACTCTGTGTGTGTGTGTGTGTGTGTCATACACTGAGACACAGATTTCACACGCTGATACAAGGAGATAAAATTGGCAGAAAAAAAACAGCCAACACCCTGCATTTATACGTGAACATAATTTGTTATAATTTTCTTTTTTTGTTGTTGAGCTTCATAGTAAATCAGAGGAAAAACATTTGTGCATACGTGCTTCTGATGAACAATAGTGAACATCTTTAGTTTTTAATGTGTTAATGAAAAAGTTCCCTGTTTGTAGTGTCGCAGAGGCCCTGCTGTAAAAAGCCATAAAATACTCATTCATTCATTTTCAGTAAAGGTTATGGTTTTTATTTTCATTGCAAGTAAAAAAATTAGTTGTTTACCAATTTGATGATTTAACTATTATAGTTCAGTTAATGAAAATTGAGTATTATAGGCGTTTCTTATTGTTCTACTTAGCTTTTATTTATTTCAGTTAAAAAAGTGAAATAACTAACAGATAAAATAAATGCACCAAATATATATTTATTCTGAAATTCCTGAGTTGAAGCTGCACAGCCGATGTTTATCTCAGCTTTTTAATGAATTAATTCTTTTCTTAGTGTTGTTTTTGCCTGGAATTGCTCCGTCTTGTGTTCATACATTGGAATTAACACCACGCTGAAACCTACAGACGCACTGATGTGGCAGCAGGATGCATATTTTACTGAGAGAGAAAAGAGAATATGAATAAAACATTTCATTTGTCTATTGGCTGCGTCTGGTGGCGCTCAAAAGGATTTAAAGCCACAGCTGAGATGAAGGGGAGGACACACATGGACAGTGTGCGTGCGGTGCCATGCTGTGACAGTCTGAATGTCTGAGGGACAGAGGCGGAGGGTAACGGTGGAGGGAGAGAGTGTGAGGAAACAAACTAGTGAGTGGAAGAGAAAAAATAAAAGAAAGGAGAGGTTTTGTCTCCTCTATGCTGACAGAAGGAAGAGTGGAGCGGAGGATAAACAGTGACAGAAAAAGAGAGGAAGAGGGTTTGTTGTCATCTGACCACATGTCTGATCCTCTGGCTCATGGAGCCGTCTGGATTACTCCATCTGGTTTTTCACTATGGGAATCTATAAACGCAGGGCAGATGGAGAGGTACAGTGTGAATGTATGTGCTGGGTTTTTTTTCTGTATTTTGAATTTGTATATTATGTGAGAAGCAGTTTGAGTTTCAGTCCTTCAGAGTGAGACTAAAAGTCTTTTATTAGAAAACAGTAGAAAGCCACAGAGGCTGCTGCAGACAACGTGCTAATGTGCTATGCTATCCTAAACAAGATGACGTTAGCCTTTGTGAACAGTGCGTGGCTCACTGAACATATCAGTGATGTATAACATGACTTAGTATAACACCTGCCTCATGAGGTGTTGGTCACCTGCATCCGCATCTTGTCCAGGATTCGGAAGGGCAGGTTGTTCAGGTGTTTGTCCATGTCTATCAGAGCTCCTGGGGTGGGCTGTGGGTCACTGAGCGTGAAACTGTGGACGATTTCAGCTGCAGTCTTGTACCTCTGCAGGAATGAGAGATCTTCAGTTCTCAGCAGCTCCTCTGTAGCTGTGACTGTGTCTGAAAGAGCTTCTATCTCATTTCTCAGAGCCTTACTCTTCCTCTTCATCGTCTGAGTCTTCTGCTGCTTGTCCGTCCTCAGTGCAGTAATTCTTACCTGCTCCTCCTTTTGGAGAAACATCTGAAGTGTTAAAATGATGTCCTCAATCTGCTTCTCTGTGTTTTCTGCCTGAACTTCAATGTCTTTTGCTGTTTGATCAAAGTTTCCTTTAATGTCCTTGAAGAGCTCCAGTTTCTCCTGTAGGGGCTTCAGGAGTTGGTGAAGTGTCTTTCTGTACGCCTGAGCAGCTTCATCGACGGGACTGAAGCTGTGGTTTTTGTGCGTTTCTGAGTGCAGGCAGACGACACACACTGGCTGCTGATCATCCAGACAAAAGAGCCTGAGCTTCTCAGAGTGCAGGCTGCAGAGACCTGCAGAGCCGGCTGAAGGACTCTCCGTTTGCTCCTTTGAAAAAGCCTCACACAGATTCCTTAGAGCCAAGTTTTGAGGTGGATCGTACAACGAGGATCTCCTCTTACAGACCGGACACTCTGTTGGGTTCCCCGTCCACCACTGCTGCCAGCAGGCTTTACAGAAACTGTGGCTGCATAACAGGAGGACAGGATCTCGAAAGATTTCATGGCAGACAGGACAGCACAGGTTGTCCTCTGATCCAGAAGCCATTTTCTCTCTGCCAGGGGACAAATTCAGTTAAGAAGCAGACAGATCGCTCAGATGGTTCAGACCAGTCAGGCATGTGTCCACTCCCTCCACCAGAGAGTTTTCTGAAAGGTGTGTTGATTCAGCAGCTGGTTGAAGTTGCAGTATTCCAGTATTCCCAGTATTTCCTCTGTTCCCGCCTGTGGTTGTTCTCGCTCTGTGGATTTTGACACAGTCTGCTCTTGCACATTCGGGCGTCCCTTTAAAAGGACGACTGTGGTTCCTGTTTGTTTTGTGCAGTTCTGGTAAGAGATCAGTGCTGAGCCATAAACACTGAACCATGACCTGTGGGAGTGTTTTACTGCAAGAGACAGAACTGTAGACTAATAACACTCTGTACATTTCACTAATCTACATGTTCCCACTCTTCCACCTATACTCTTAATTCTGGTGCTGTCATGTAAACTCAGCATCCGTTCTGAAACCACAGAATTTATCAGCTTCACTGTATGAGTGTCAGTAAGTGCATCTCATGTGGTTTCAGTGACGCCATGATAAGACCAAAGGTTGGTGACTTAAAGATAACATTTCTGATGAGTCGCCTAAACCGTGTTCATAAACTCCACCTTTGTACAGGTAGTTTAACGTTCACAGATAAACTGCAGCAGCCATGCTTCATTCTTCATCGGTCCGCAGCAGTTCATCTTCTTTTTTAATCCATGCATTGTTCCTTGTCAAAACCTGGTGCCTACATTACCCACAGTGCTTTACGGCCATCAGTTCAGTTTGGATGTGTTATGCTTGTAGTGGCTAACACAGCCTGCATCACTGCATCCACGCAAACAGCTTCATTTCTTTATTTCTTCATCCATTCATCCTGTCTGGGGCCTGGAGACTGTTCTGTTAACAATACACAGGGTTGTTTTTACGTCCTCTCGCCTTGCTCACAGTTTGGGTTATTTTCTGCCTCCACCATTAAAACCTGGGCAAACAAAACCAAATCTACTGGCACGGCCAGTCGGTACCGGTGGAGCTACATTTTACATTGCCCGTGGATTAATTCTGTTTGCCAGTTTTTTGGTTTATTTGTCCAATGTTATTTTAGTCTCTCGTTGGAAGAGAGAAAGAAGTTAGGAAGGTATAAGAAGAGCAGCGGAGAGGAAGGAAATTACAGAGGAGGAATAATGAGATTAAACTGCTGAGGAGGAGAGTGAGGAAACGAGAGAGGAGGTGTTTGCTCCACCTCGGCTGGATGTGTGTTGGTTTTGTTTCTCTCTATCTGTGTTATTCTTTCATTTTGGTAATTATTTATTCTCTGATGAAATTACTGTCGTGAGCTACAGAATTATGAAGAAAAACACAGACTGAGTTGGTGAGAATACTTTTATTTTTATGCTCTGTGATCTTAGAGGTGCTCCAGGGTTTAAGACGCTCACAGACTCTTAGTCTCTGTTTCTACTTTGTCTTTTCTGACTGTGTGTGTGTCTGTGTGTGTGTGTGTGTGTGTGTCTGTGTCTGTGTGTCTGTGTGTGTCTGTGTGTGACACAGATGTTTCATCACGTCACCTGCTTTATATGAGGGCCAGAATGAGATTTGTATTTGTGTTGGTGTATTTCTACAGTGGGACATCACATATCTGAAAGGTCAGGCAGTACTGTAGCTCTGATTGGCTCATCACTCACTCCTTGGTGACGTGTAATTGGCCAGCAGGCTTTATGAAGTGGAAATACTGCAGCAGACTGAATGCTGGTCCAAAACGACACGCGGTCACTGCGTGTGTTCGTGGCTTGTTCGTTTAAGATCTGAAATCTGATATTTCTGACTTATTGATTTTGAGATGGAGTGAATGCACATATTTCTACACTAAAATGAGGGTTGGATTCTTTATGATTCATTAGTGCTGTGAGTTGCCTAAAGGCTGAAATGACTGTTGGCTGTTGTCTGATTCATGTGCTCTGTGCATGTCACTGTCTGTGCTCAGTAGCTCATAAACAGCTGTGCAAAAGTTACGTATGCTGCGTCCAATATAAATTCATTCAGCGTTCCTGCTGCTCACCTCATTTTCGTGATGTAGCCACAGATTGTGGACAGTAATTAGGCTGCTGCTGAACACTTCCACTAAAAAGTACATATATTAATTCAGTCATTGAATTTGAGCTGTTTTTAGTTTTCCTAAGGTTTTCTATGTGTGTGAACACGTACGTGCATGCATGCATGTACATGCACGTGCACACATTCACACGCTCTGTGCCTGAAGAACAGTATATCATCCTCATGTGAAAGCTACAGCAGCACTGTCTCCTCCTGTGCATTGATTTCCAGCTTGTCTTTCCTCCAGTCCAGATAATGGACTGTTAGAATACACACATGTTGGTAGTTTATATTCCTGTGAGGACCCTTTTTGGCACAGTGCACTGTACAGCCCATAGCCCTAACCTTAATCATTGCTATTAAAAACCCAAACTCTTTTTAATGTGTAATTTCTGCTTAAAATCAGTTAATTTCAGGGTCATTGGTGAATCACACTGTCACTGGAATTGGTGGTAAAGGCATTTGTTTGTCCATGTGTTCTATCCTTTCACCTGTCCTTCTTCCTTGTTTCCTCCCTTCTTACTTCAGTATGTTTGACCTCCCTTCCTGCTCCGTCACTGAGTCTCTTTTCCTCTCTCTCTCCAGTTTAGCCCAATGAAGCTCATCCACCCACGTTAGGAGTCCTGTTCCTCTCTCTTCCTCTCTTACACCAT
The DNA here is from genome assembly GCF_017976425.1 of Toxotes jaculatrix. NCBI lineage: Eukaryota > Metazoa > Chordata > Actinopteri > Toxotidae > Toxotes > Toxotes jaculatrix. The sequence goes on along the minus strand of NC_054410.1, from coordinate 1,425,067 downwards.
GAACATCGTAGCTCTCTCACCCGTGGCCCCTGAGCCACCGTCCCCCATGGTCACCTCCACCACACCCGTCACCCCGACCCTGGACCCTGACAGCTCCACCTGCCCTGCCGCTGTCACCACCGCCCCTCTCAGCCTGGATCCAGACCATCAGTCCCAGGATGGGGTCTGCTCGCCGGGCCCCGGCCCCAGCCGAGGCATGCTTACTGGAGGAGGACCTCACCTGGGTCGAGACCCCTCCAGGAGGTAAAATATCGGTTGTTACTTGTAAACTCTGATTAGTGCAGCATTTACTTCTGTCTGAAGCGCAGTGTGTGTTGCTGCAGGTCAAAGAAACCTCCTCCCCTCCACACTGGAGCCGACTGGAAGGTCGTCCTCCACCTGCCAGAGATCGAGACGTGGCTGAGAGCGACCAGTGACAGAGTCACACAGCTCACACACTCTGTGGGACAAGACGGCGACAACAGACACGTGGACGTCCACCTGGTGCAGCTCAAGGTAAACGTGGACTCTTGGTGTGCGTCTCACAGTACTGGTGTTATCCACCATCCTCCCTGCTGCCTCTGTAGCTGGGACAGACGAGTTTCTGGTGTTCAGGTGTCCACAGGCAGAGACACCTGAGAAGAGAGAACAGTTGCTAACATACATGCAAACATGTATTGATGCCTGTTTGGTGCCTTGTGTTGAATTAATGACGACAGGTGGAACATCAGTCGATTCAACTGTCTGACCTCAGGCAGTAAGTTTCCCATGATGCCCTTCCTCTCTCCACAGCCTTGGCGTTATGTAATAACTGACTTCCACGGGTCACGACCACGACCATTTATTTATGTAACTGTAGTCAGTGTGCAGCCTTCCAGACACTGAGCGGTCAACGTTTGATACTTCATCACCGAACTGAACTCCCCTGCTCTTCATCACGATTAGATTTTATAGAAGAGAAGAAAAGTTTGATGAGTTTTCACTCTGTTGGTTTGGTTCGTGGACAGAGCCCAGTCCTCCTCATGTTTAATTCACGCCATGCATGAAGAATTTAAACCCTTTAAAAGCTGAACGTCTTAAAGGAGAAACACCCTGAAATACAACAACAACAAAACAGTTATTGTTGGTGTTGTTTTCCACTGATGCCTCTGTCAGCCAGTCTCCTGGCTTCTACACGTAGAGTTTATAGATCCAGTATCTCATATTCTGTGTCATCAATGTTATTTTAACACACACATTTACTCACAGGTTCAGCCTGATATATGTAGTGTCCTTAGAAACTTTGGGATCTCCTCTAGAATTTACTTTTTGTGGGTAGAGCAGCAACAATTTGTTGATCAACAGAAATGTAAGCGGCCAAAATATTATTTCAGTTTTTTTTTTTTTTCAATTTTCTGACATTTTATTAAAAAAAATCACTAATTGATTAGTCAAGAAAATAATCGACAGATTAATTAATAATGGAAAATAATTATTAGAGGGGGCGACCACTGGCTGGATTGTTAGTGGGTGAGCAGTAAGTGATGTGCTGCGTTCATGTGCTGTTGGAAAACTCAGACCTGATTTCTACACCAGCTGCGGAGCAGTGCTGCGTTCATGTGCTGTTCATTACGCAACTGATAATCAAACATAAGCTGTTACAGAAGCCACAGCTTCAGCAGCTGTTTGCTCAGTGATTCAGCCACTCACTCACTCACTCACTCACTCACTCACTCACTCATTCATTCACTCATTCGTTCATGAAGATGCAGTTTTATACTGTTCAGATCCAGTCAATGTGAGGGATCTTTTATTGATGAGTGTGTATTTTTAACTACAGTGACTCAGATGTTTCCTCTTCGTCAGGCTGCTCAGAGGGTTTTTTTTTACTGTCTGATTTCTCCCTTTCTCCTCTCCTCTCCTCTCCTCTCCCCTCCTCTCCTCTCCTCTCCTCTCCTCTCCTCTCTCCTCCCCTCCCCTCCTCTCCTCTCCTCTCCTCTCCCCTCCTCTCCTCTCCTCTCCTCTCCTCTCTCCTCCCCTCCCCTCCTCTCCTCTCCTCTCCTCTCCCCTCCTCTCCTCTCCTCTCCTCTCCTCTCCCCTCCTCTCCTGTCCTCTCCTCTCCTCTCCTCTCCTCTCCTCTCCTCTCCTCTCCTCTTCCCTACATCACTCTGCCCTGTGTGTGTTTATGTTGTGTGTGTGCTCTCTGAATAAAACATGGCAGCTGCAGCCTCCAGTAGCATCTCCAGACGCTCTGATGCTCAACACACTGGTGGGAAAGTGAGGAGAAGGCAGTGTGTGTGTGTGTGTGTGTGTGTGAGAGGATGTTTTCTGTTTCCTGTCAGAGATCTTGTCTGTAGCTGAGTCACTCTGTGCCATGGATGCTCCCTCTCACGCAGACGCAGTTTCATACATGCATCATCTTTTTTTATTCCTCTTCCACTGCACAAAGTTTTCCTGGAACACAGAAGATTCTTAGGAAATCAGAAACCTTACCTGTTTCCACAGGAGGAGCCAGTGTCTAAGTTTAGCTCCTCAGCTACAGTTCAGATCATGATTCAGTCAAACATGTTTGGTTTCATTGAATTATTGATGTCACAAAACATTATTGACGCGTACGTTTACTGAACCCATGAAGACCCATGACCACAGACACACACACACACACACACACACACACACACACACACAAAAGCCTTTAATCTGACAGCATCAGCATCTGTTTGTCCGATTACACAATTTTGAGGGCTTTTATAGTGTGTGTGTGTGTGTGTGTGTGTGTGTGTGTGGTCATGGGATTTGCTGGTTCACTGCCTGGTTGTGACTTAAGTGTCAAGGTCAGACGACTGTGTGTGTGTGTGTGTGTGTGTGTGTGTGTGTGTGTAAGAGCGAGAGAGAGAGAGTTACAACTACAGCTTTGTGATGTGGGTGACTGATGTCATTCTTGCTGTGTGTCCTTGATTGTTGTGTGTCACCAGACCCAAGTTCTCCTTTTTAACTCAGTTTCACACACACACACACACACACACACTGTGTTTTGCTGCAGTCCTGGATTACACCTGTACATCACTGCAGCAAAGAGAGAATTGAACTGTGGAGCTCAGGTGTAAAGTCACTCTTTAACTAGAAGATCACCTTGTTGCGCCCTCTGGTGGTGAAAACAACTCACAATATTCTGTAACTACTAAAAAAATGGAGAGGAAAGTTTTTTTATAAGATAATTTTCACCTAGATTTTTGTGTCTTTTATATTTAGAATAAATTCCATGATTCAGTTTTGAAATAGTAAAATAAAGTAAATGTATTCGGACTTCCTTTAGCTTGAATTCATAAATCAGCTTCAAGTTCTACAAACTGCAAAAAGCTGCATAAAGTCAGTCAAATGACATGAAACTTCTTCTGCTGTCCAGTCCTTTTCAGTGTCTTCTGTCCTCTGGCAGCTGGTCAGAGCTCTGTGAACAGACAAAGAGGACAATAAGACAAAGGGAGGACAGAGAAAAGCTCAATGGATATTTGTGGAGATGCTTTCAGTTCAGTTAGAGCTGAAAGGCAAACACACAAAGAAAAACAGATGTGACGCCTCCTGTGTTTGTTCGCACTGTGTGTCCTGACGCCTCGGTCAGTTTGTGTCAGATCTGAGCTGCAGCTGTGGAAAGTCTCAGCCGACACTGTTCAGTCATAATCAGCCAGTGAGCAGCAGCTTTTTGTGAATGAAGGTCAGTAATAAAACAGGAGAGGTGGAGCTCCTTCCTCGTGTTCCCTTTCACTCTGCTCCTGCTCCGGACGGATATTTGAAAACTGTTGCAGGTTTTTGAGAAACAAAATTTGTGTGATTCAAAACTTGACTTAGCTTCCAGCTGCAGAGAACATCATACAGTCTGATCTGGAAAACAAGACTGACGGAAGTTTCTGATTCTCTCCGTGGAACCATCTTGATTTTCTTTATCATTTAACTTCTGTGTTTCAGTTTTACTGAGCGAACAATTCAGAGCAGTAAAGAACCAGAGCAGGTGGATGATGTGTGAGGACGGAGAACTCATTCCCTGGTTGACACCTCCATCTAGTGGTGAATCGTTTGCATTACAACATGGTGAAGACATTAACATCAATATGAATATTTCCATCACAATGTAAAGCTCAAGGTGGAAGGAATGATTACTTAGAGAACACTGGATAGGTGTGTGTTTGAGCTTTGGGCAGAGCCAGGCTGACTGCTTCCTGTCTTTATGCTAAGCTAAGCTAACCATGTCCTGGCTCCCTCTCTGTTTGTGACACAAGGACAAGAGATCACTGTAATAATTAACTTCTTATCTTACTCTCTGGAAGTGGATTAACGTATTTCAGAAAATGTTGAGCTGTTTGTCTTATACTGTGAAATGAAGCTTTATGTGCTAGTTAAAGGCCTGTCTGTGAGCAGTGAGGCTCTGCTGCAAACTGCAGATGTTTCTATGGTTACCGTGCAGCTGTTTGTGTGGAAGCCTGTAAAATGACTGTGTTTTGTTTTTAAGCTCTTTAGCACCATCAGCAGCTGATGTCTGCCTTTAGGTAATGAGCTTCCTCAGGCCCAGCGCGCCTGGATTCACCCTGTCGGGGCTTGTAGCTGCACACTGGGCGTCTGATTGGACGTTACCTCGACACGGAGCGTCCGGGGTGGACTCGGCCCGAGCTTTATTTGACTTAATTGCGGGCGTGGCGTTCGGCAGATAGGAGCAGACAGATCGCCAGACTGCTGTTTGAAATTGGATTCACGCCTCCGGTGATCTCTCTCTTTTTCTTCATCCTGTCCTCGCTGCTCTTTTGCCGCTTTGTTTCTTTCTTTTATCCTCTCCTTCTTTTCTTCTCTCTCTGTGTCTCTCTCTTCCTCCCTCTGTCATATTTATAATGAGTTTGCCTGCAGGGCATTTTTCTATAACCTGACCTTGCCACAGAGCGACTGTAGGACATGATTATAGTGATGCAACCAGTGTGTGTGTGTGTGTGTGTGTGTGTGTGTGTGTGTGTATTGGTATGCCAGCCTCTCAGCCATTCTTGGCATCCGGCTGCAGGCGGTGTGTAACAGCTGCATGGAGAATGTCCTGGGCTGCTCTGAGAGGGAGGGGCTGCTGGTGTGAGCACACAGTACATATACACACACACACACACACACTTGCTCACGTGTTCCATCAGTAGGTGCAGCAGTAATTTTAGTTATTCAGTCAGTGTGAGCACACCAACTTTATAATGTCATCTAGAAGTGCAGTGGGGATTTTTATGATTTTTTTTTTTTTTAATATTTAAAAAACAGAATTTTTATTTGATGCACCTCAGTTCATTTGCACCTGCACCATTTCCTGTTTTTTGCACCACATTCTTTCTCCTGTTTAATCTTTAAACGATTGTTTCTTAGATCTCATTGCTCTGGTGTCACCTGTCAATCAAACAATGTGGGCAGGGCTGTGTCGTCTTCCAGGTTTTATTTGCACGTACAGTTTGAGTAGGAGCTGGACTTTCACCGTCGTAAAGTAAAGTTATAGAAAGTAGTCCATGTTAAAGTCTTGCACATCTCCAAGCACCTTTGCACCATGAACAGGTTTTTACAGTAGACGTGATCCATGTGTCCCTGATTCAGACCCCACTAGTCTTTATTTAAACACAGTCCATCCCGCTGTCTGCCAGCTGTCTCCATATTTCTGTCTCCTGATGTCACTGTTGCTGCTACGCCAGGAATCCTGGGAACTGCCCTCAACATGGAGGGATAGATATTAATGTAAAAAGAATAGAAGGAGGATGGGAGGAAGGAAGTAGGCAAGGAAAGTAGGACGAGGGCGTCACAGGTTCACTAAGTTCAGGTGACCTTTTCAACTCACACTCAAATATCATCAGCGTCAGCGAAGACCCTCACGACTCCAGAACTTCAGCTCAGAAAGTTCCAGGAACAGGTGCCTGTAACGTCTCTGTCCTCCAGAAGAATCCACAGCATCCTAGTTTGTTTGTATGTTAGTGTGATCCCTGAGAACGACGGCATGGGTCGAACGAAACAACCTTTTTTCTTTTTGGAGGGTAACAGTCTTTTCCCATGCAGATACAAACAGAATGAATAAACCAGCTGAACCTAAGGGGAAAGAGTCCCTCCGTTTTCAGGCTTTGAGGCTTTCGCTGTCGGCCATTTATTATTATTTTAATGATGAAACAGCTTTTCTTTTCCAGGAAATAGACTTAACCTTCACTTCTCTCTCTCATGCTCTCTCTGTCCTTTTCTCCTCTCACAACTGTCACAACTGGCAGCTGTTGCAGTGCAGACAATAAAAGTGTGTGTGTGTGTGTGTGTGTGTGGGGGGGGGGGGGGGGGGGGGGGGGGTCTGACTGCACAACTACATTATACTGTCTGAGACTGTGTCAGTGTATGTATGTTTTGTGTGTGAGTCCTTGTGTACACAGACGTGTTTACGTGTGACGTCTGTCACACAAGACTTCCTCTTCTTCGCCTTTTAGTCTCAAGTTGTTTCTCAAGCAACAAGACGCTGTCGTCATGGCAACTGCAGCAGTACACAACGATATCCACTCCCTGCTCTTTTCATACATGAAGTTAGTGACATTGCTGGTTTCATGCAGCGGTGACGGATCCCTGGCACCAGAGGGAGAAAGAGAACGAGCAGCAGTGAGTTAGAAAGCGTGTGAAGCTTCATCACTGGTGGATTTTTAAACTTATTAATTAATCAGATCAGCAGAAGACGCTCGCTTTGCTTCTCACAGTGAATCCACTGATACATTTTTACATCGGCTCCATCATGAATGTTATTAAATGATTCTGCTGCCTGTTAGACAGAATCCAACCACACACAAACACTGAGGAACCGGACGTTGAGTCGGGACTCTGTTTAAGTGTGTGTGTGTGTGTGTGTGTGTGTGTGTGTGTGTGTGTGTGTGTGTGTGTGTGTGTGTGTGTGTGTGTGTGTGTGTGAGAGTGTGAGTGTGAGAGAGTGAGGGGGGTGGGTGAGGTTGGTCTTAAAATAACCTCCCCAACTGTTGTCACCCCTCCTCTCCCCAACACCCTGCAAGAAGCAGGTCACACCACACACACACACACACACACACACCACGTCAGTCGGTCACCATTTCCCACATGGGAGCAGCAGTGTGTTTGGTGCTTCGGACGGAAGAACCACACGCTGCTTCAACAGCAGACAGACTTTAACTTTAGAACTTTGTTTTTATCCAGCTGGCGTCTGAGAAACATTTTTCAGATTCATGAATTGGAATTGTTGAAAAAACATTTGATGTGTCGAACGGTGTGAAGAGGTAAGAATCTCTGCTTCTGCTGTCTGACCTCTGACCGGCTGAGTGTTGGTTTCTTTGAATTCTGTTGAAGGTCGCTCTAACATAAATGAAGCTCCAAAAGAAAAAAAAAAAAAAAAATCAGAGGATGATTAATGACCCTGCTGCAGAAACAGTTTGGTGGAGCTGCAGTTTTTGTTTATCATCTTTGTTGTTTGTTTCCAGGGTGCCATAGTATACTTTTTAGAAATTAAAACACAGATATTATCTCAGTTTCATAAATCTTCCTGCTGGTTAAGTTGCATGAAAAGTTGACAGTGCTTTTGTGATGCAGTGTAACTTCAGTCCGGTACAAACCGGAAGTTTGTGGCGCACATGGAGGAAGTTTTCACAGGGATTCAGGATTTAAAAATGCTTTACACAAAATCAGAAATGTTTAAAAGGCTTTCTGATGCTGACGTCAGAGAAACAGCATTTTGCGTCTGTAGTCTCCTTACTCATCTTTGTACTGGACAGTGACTGGACTCAGTTTCTCCCATCAGAGTTGAATGTGTTCAACAGTTCGGCAGCAGAGAAACCACTGCAGATAACCCTCTCAGAACATGGCGCCTCTGAGCACGGCCTGAGACGAAAAGGCAGAGTTTGGAGTCTTTGCATTGAAGCTACCACTTTGAAAAATTACTGTAACAAGTCTTTGTATCGCGGCAGCGGGTCTCGGTCGTCTTTGAAGCAGCGTAATTTGAATACTCCAGGGGGAGAAGGAGCACGGAGTATTTGATCTCCAAGGTAGAACACGCTGCGCCGATGGGCTGAAGTGGGGGAGTTGAAGGTTATTAGATCGAATGGGTGTGGATGAGGCCGAGCTGTCGCAGGCGGTTTGAACGCGGCCGCTCTGAAGCCCTTGATGTCGGCGGTGATGAGGGCGAGATGGGATTGGAGCTGAAGCCTGAGTTGACTTGCTTCAGATAGATTTTAGGCAATTAGAAACCCTGCTGGATGTATGGACTCTGTGATTGACAGGCCATGTCTTGACTCTACGTGACTGGGGTACAAAAATGTGTGTGTGTGTGTGTGTGTGTGTGTGTGTGTGTGTGTGTGTGTGTGTGTGTGTTATCAAGATATCAAGATGCAAGACAGAAGTATAGCAATAATAAAAACAGACCTGCACTAACTCCAGAGATGCATATGCAAAAAATACCGGGTAAACAGGTAACAGGTATCTGGTTAATGATCAGGTATCTGGTTAATGATCAGGTATCTGATTAATGATCAGGTATCTGGTTAATGATCAGGTATCTGGTTAATGATCAGCTTCAGCACAGATAGAGCAGGAGAGTCTGTACCTGCTCCTGATGTTTGTGATGGTCGACTCTCACGTCTGTCGCTCTTGTAGATGTGACTGTTAAATTCCCTGTGAGACAGACGGATACCTGGAGCCAGGAGACACCTGGAGTCACGACACATGCGGCAGGTGCGCCTCGACCATGATCGGATTAACTCGTTGTCTCGCTCAGCCCTTGTGTCGCCCATTACTGATAAATCTAATGGTAACAAGCTTTAATTCCAACGTCCAAACCAGAAATGTCTCAAACCTCTTCTTCAACACAACGCACTCCTCCACTGCCCGTCTGCTGAGTCATGTTTGAAACTCAGCTGTCAGACCGACCTGCTGCTGTGTCACTGCTCAGTTTTTGTTGAACTGAATGTTGTTAGGACAAATATTTTCGTTGTGTATAAGATGATTATTTAATTAATTCACAAACGAATAAGTTCTGGATTAATTAAAACCTAAATCAACATATTAAGCAAAATAAGGTCACTGGGACAAAAAAAAGTGCATTCGTGCCCTGATGTACACACTGTCATAGTTAAGATACACACACACACACACACACACACACACTCGGCGGGGTCTCATTAGCTCGCAGCAGTCTGACTGGACTGAAGATCTTCTAACAAATGACTTCAGACGGAAACGACAGACTTGGTGTTAATTCACTCCGATGGGGCCTCTGTTAACTGCTGTGTGTGTGTGTGTGTGTGTGTCTTTGTGTCTGTATTAGCATTTGAAAGCTGTGTGTGAATTATTGAAGCATCTGAAAGACACCGGTGACATTTTCACCACTGTTTTAGAATGACATGACAGCGCTTTGATGATGAAACTGAGTGTGTGTGTGTGTAAGTGTGTAAGTTATGAGTTCAAGTTTATTTTACATAGATAAAGGGACTCTGTATGTATTTGGGATTTGTACGTACAGTATATTTTTGTGTACAGTGTGTGTGTCAGGTTTACTCCAGGTGTTGTGTTTGTGTGCTTCCTGGACAGTGTGTGAACTCTGACTGCACTCCTGCCTCTCGGGGCCGCTCTTCATCTCCCAGTGGGATGTTTTTGATGAGGGGTTTGGTTGTGATGAAAGAGCTGCATGAACCACACACTTTACACCAGATATCCTGAGTGAGAAAGACGTGACGAACTCTCGGTAATGTCTTCAGGAATGCGACTCGGAGTTCAGAAACACGCTGGAGTCCTTTCTGGGAATGAGCTCTGTTCACGAATGTATTCCCATGCTGACTACCTGCAGGCGACACGGTCCAGCAGGGCTGCAGCCCCTCTTACAGTAGTGATTAATTTATTTTGGAACGGTGCTCAGCAGGTCACGCTGTCAGCCAAGCTAGCATGAGCCAAGCTGGCGGCGTGTGTGACCTACATTCTCACATGCGGGGCGGTGTTTTAATCCAGGCGGCAGCAGAGCGGGAGGTGTTGTGGTGCTCAGGCAGGTCACCATGGAGCAGCACGGTGACTCAGCGACCAGAGGTGGATGTAAATTATCTGTTGAGCGTTTGAAGCCGGGTCACCTACTTTTTCAAAGGTCATCTAATTTAAGCTTGACTTAGTTTAGTTCATTTGGAAAACAATAAGACTTGAGTCAAGTGATTAATGCGAATGAAAGGACTTAGAAAATAAAAGCGTTTTATTAAAGTTTTGTTCATTCTTTATGCCGAGTTTTATTTAATTTTAAATTCTTAATCTGCTGCTGTAATCATTTTAATGTTTTCCTTTTTCTTTGACAAACACCAAAACAATTATTTAACAAACAAAAAAAACAAAAAATAAATTTTAGTTTGAAGAAGTGCATTAAAGTTACAGTATGAGTGTGATAATACTCACATTTACAACATGGTGTGAATGTTGACAATAAATACAAACTTTATTATGTTATGATGCTCCTGAAAGCCAATAATTCTATTTCCCAAAATGTTGAACTATTCCTTTAACCAGATAGTTTTCCCATTGTAGTTGCAGTTAACAGTTATAGTCCTGTTAGTTAGATTAAAACCTCTGTGACACTTTCAGAAACATGGTTAAGGTAGAATTTATGGATTGGATTATATTGTATAGATGTACCTATTAAAGTGGCCACTCTGTGCAAGCTGCATGTTCATCAATCTGTGAGAGTAAACTCCAGTTAAAAACTGACTTTGTCTCACAGCCACAGTTTTTTTTTGTGCAGCACTTGCCTGCTGGAGTCCGTCTGTCTGTCTGAGCGGTTTTACAGCATCTGAATTTAGTGTGGTAACATCAGCAGGTTGGAAGTGTTGTGGAGACATAAACCTGGAACTGATCCCACATGAAACTGACTCATGTTTAAAACTGGAAACGTGACGTCTCACATCTTCATCAGTTCTGCTTTTACTGTTGGACTCTGCAGATGTTTTTGTTCTCAACATGCCACACACTCCGCAGGAACAGGGATCAGGTGACGGTTTGTTAATCATTATTTTGTGACATTTATCACTTCTGTAAATTTGATAATCTTTTTTTTGTGCATCTGTCTTTGTGTGTGTGTGTGTGTGTGTGTGTGTGTGTGTGTGACTGTAGGACATCTGTGAGGACATCTCAGACCATGTGGAGCAGATTCATGCCCTGTTGGAGACAGAGTTCTCCCTGAAACTTCTGTCCTACTCTGTCAACATCATCGTTGACATCAGGTGAGTCTGAGATACCCTTCCCCCTCTGAATGGAGCTGATCAGCCTTTCAATACTTTTGAGACTGCATGAACCTGCTCACAGTGCAAAACAGTTTAGAGAATCAAGCAATGATCTACAGTTACTGTAATGTCATTTTGGTCAGGTTTGATGTTTAATTGATTTATTGATATTAAATAAATACATCGACGTCGTTAAACGCTGGTGTCTTGTCTCGTGCTCCAGGACGGTGCAGCTCCTCTGGCACCAGCTGAGAGTGTCGGTCCTGGTCCTGAAGGAACGTCTGCTGCAGGGTCTCCAGGACTCCAACGGAAACTACACCCGCCAGACTGACATCCTGCAGGCCTTCAGCCAGGACCAGCACCAGGTAACACACACACACACACACACACACAACCATATACCTATTGTTTCATTTCTGATCATATTTCTTTAAGAAAATAGCTTCCTTCTTCTTCTTCTGCCTTTTTTTGGGCTGATAACTAATTAAAATTAATTCATGTCACGAGAAACTCTTGAATTCTTCCTCTCCAGACTCGTCTGGACGCTCTGACAGAGGTGGACGACTGCGGTCAGCTGACCATTCGCTGCAGTCAGGACTACTTCTCTTTGGACTGTGGTATCACCGCCTTCGAGTTGAGTGACTACAGCCCAGGTGACGAGCCCGAGGCCCGGGCAACGGAGCCAGACGTCCAGGACCCTTCAGAGGAACAAGAGCTAGATCGAGCCCAAGGTCCAAACCCACAACTGGTGTCAGCAGAGAGTGAGGGACCCTGCCTCCAAAACCACGAACTCCATAACAGTTTACCTGAACTCACCACGCCCGGTGACTTAACAAACCACAGCCATTCTCCGCCAGTGTTGCTCAGAATGCAATGTGGCGTGCCCAACCACAGTGAAAGTGCAAAGCGCCCCCTGCAGGGAGTGAGCCACAGCACTGAGGTGTCGCCCACGCAGCCATCCCTCCCTAAGAGAGCCGCCCTGTTCTCAGACGGAGGAGCCAGGGTGGAGGACTCAAGGAGAGGTCTGGGCAAGGTTAACCCGCTCTCTGGGCTTCAGTTCCAGGCCGAGCTGAGTCGAAGCACCCCCTCTCTCATGGATCCTCCGGATCGCTCCAAGTTCTGGTTAGAGCTGGACTCGGTTTACCCGGAAACTGTTTCACAGTCCTATGAGAGCCTGCAGGTTTGTCCTCTTTTTGTACTTGTCTTTTATTTTTGTTCACCTTGATGAGACCTTAAAGATATTCCAAATAATTTGAAGCCCCTGATATTTGTAGTAAACCTGTAGTAAAGGCATAATCTGTGCCCTGCTGTTGCCCTTATCCCGTATTCCCTCTCACTAAAAAAGGTCACGAACGGGCGGAATCTGCAGAGAAACCATGTGAGCTCCAGACACGGTGGAAGCTCAGAGGGGTGCGTACAAAGACCGCTGACCGACCAGAGGAGCTCATCGGCAGCCAGACCAACCGCCAACGCCCTCCTGCCTCTCCAGGGCTCGATGTGTCAGGATGAGATATCAAAACAAATGGAGAGGACGCAGAAGGAGACACATGCACACAGTGAGGGGGATTCTGACTCCTCCTTGCCCTCACCCATGAGGGAACAGCTCCTCTCCTCAGACCTGGAGGCATCTGGAGAAGAGTCAGACCCCCGACCACCTCCCAGCAAGACGGCGGTCTGGATTGTGAAGCGCCAGGGACAGAAGGTGAAGGATTATTCGTTTTGCTGAGGAGAGTTTGGAGAGTTGAGGTTATTTTTAAAGTGTGTTTCTGTGAATGAGAGGGAGACCCACAGAGTTTGTAGATGGAGAGGGACACATTTCTTTTGCTGAAATGATAAAATTCATCACAGTTACAGGATCAAATCTCCCAGAAACGTGCATCAAATATAACCCTAAAATTCAAAGAATGTAATGCATTTCAATTAAAAAAATAAACTATGTACTATGTGTCAGGTGGAAAACGTGTAAATCATAAAAAACATAAATCCTCCGTTCCCCTCCAGCAGGGGGCCCAGCTCTCATCAAAGGCCAGTCCAGACCGGGAGCACTGGTATGGGTCAGAAGAGTTCCTGGCTCTCCCTGCTCAGCTCCGCAAGACTGAGATGCTCGCTATGAAGCTGGAAAGCCTGGCTCAGTCCATCCCGCTGGTTAGTCCATGGTTTAGATTAACTTTCTTATTTGTACACCTGAGAAAACTATGAAAAGAAAACTAAGATCTTTTTTTTTCTCACTATGTTTTTGTTGAAACTTCCTCCTGCAGGGACCTGGTGACTCCACCCAGGAGGCTCTGCAGGATGTAGATGACTGGGATTTGACAGAGCTCAACCCAGACTGGGACGTGGCAGACAATGTGAGCAGTGTAGGGGAGAGTGGGGACGACATTCCTCTGCCGCCGCTGGTTCGTAACAACATATTTTATCTTATCTTATGGTTTTTGTCTCCATAAAAACTGACGAACACCCCTGACGTTCTCTTGCCCTCCTTCCCTCAGCTCCCTTACAGACGAAACCTGGTCAGCCGCTTTAGCCCCACTTCCTCCAGTGACATAGCACCTTCAGTGGGTGAAAGCATCGAGTCCGGCCCCTTAAGCGACCTGCAGTCTGAAGAGGACGAAGGACGGAGGTCTGCGGACTGCCACCTGCAGCTGACAGCACCTCTGGTGGACAGACGTGGAGGAGGGTCCCTAGTGCAACAGCTGCTGGAGGACATTCAGAGTCAGGACAAAGACCCGGATATCTGGAAGAAGATAGAGGTATGGACAGTGTCCGTGTCTGTGTGCTTTCTTGCTTTGATGTGTCCATGTCTCTGTGAATTACCTGTGTTTTTGACGTATTTCTTCCCCCAAAGAAACTAATTAGTGCTTGTTCTTCTTTTTTATGTTTTCAGTTTCATTCTTTTTCACTTCACATCTTTATTGAGTCTGACATCACGTTCATGTGTAATGTTTTCAGCTCTAACCGATCAACAGCGACTGATATATCTGAGTCCAGCATTTGCTGCATCTCTCTCTCTCTCTCTCTCTCTCTCTCTCTCTCTCTCTCTCTCTCTCTCTCTCTCTCTCTTTTTCTTTTCCTGTCATCTTTCAACTACTGTCTGTAAAAAGCTTCTGTGTGGTTCAAACTAAATCTTACGAACATGACCAGCTGCTTATTGCTCATGTTTCCTCAAGAGCACTGAACCTCCCATACAGCCGCTCGTCACATCACTTGAAAGCTCTCAGTGGACGCCTGTTCTAGCTGCTTTAGCTGTGATTAACATGTTTCTGCAGAAAAACCGTGAGAGAAATTCCTGCACTTTAATTCTGACAAACCGAAATCACCACAACGCCGGTGCTTTTCTTCCGTCACCGCAGCTGTTTTGATGGATTGGAGGTCCAGTATCGGATCGTCCCGTGGCCCCTCTAATTCATCACCTCACTTCTAAAGGTCACGTTTGATTGGCAGGCAGATTATTGATGAGGCTGCCCGGTGAACTAATCAGTCATATCTGTCATATCGAATATGGTGAAATGTCAATAGCTCTGGGGATTCGCTCTCCTCACTGCTGCTCGTTTAATTAGCGCTGTAAAGAAGCTCTGCTTCCTCTAATATTTTTTATTGTTTTCTTCGGTTCAGATTATTTCACTCTCTCCTTTATCGCATTAATATTCCGTTCCTGAATACCTTTTACTTCCCCAGAAACGTTTTACTTTGCTGCTGTAACGTCCCGGTTTCCCCTTGGGGATCAATGAAGTTCAGCCTGGCCGTCTTATCTGGCGTTAGCCGGGTCAGGAGCCCACAGACGGAATTAGACCACAGAAATACGATTATCACTGTGGATGGTCGGGATATTTTAGGATCAATCTGTGAATTAAAGGCTCGGCCGTATGACGAGACGTCCTTGGAACCGGAGATCAGTGACCCGGAAGTTCGCAGGTCAATCCCCACATCAATCTGTGTCCTCCACATTCCCAGATTCAAATTGGATCCCCTGCATTAATATTCTGAATTAATGATGATTTGACTGATGAAATGTCAGAACTGTCCCCTGCTCTGTCTCCGTCGCTCTGTTCTTTCGTGCAGTTGTGTTTCGAAACGTCTGTCAAACAGCAGTCCATGCAGGGAGTCTCAGATAACCATGTCTTTAATGTCTTCAACCTTCCTTTTATTTTTTTTTAAAGTTGTATAAGTATGTTTAAGCAAGTTTGTAGAATCATAATATCATCTACAGGATTTTGTTCTAATTAGTTAAAACTGGTTCATCGTCACAAACGCACTCAAACACACTTTAAATGCTTTCACATTTAAAGATCTTACAGGTGCTGAAAATGGTCATGTGATCTGATTATTATTTAATTTATACTTATTCTCATCTTCTTGGATTCTCAGAGATTTGGATTATTTTTCTCCAGATATTTCAAGAAAAGCTGCACAGGTGTATGAATGCAGTATGGACTTTCCTTTCAGGTCCCCAGGGACACAAAATTATTATCACAGTCAAATAATAGTCCTTTACGTCCTCCTTGTCTGTAACAGCAAACATCACCTCTGGCAGTAAGAGCAGTGTGAGGCATCGGCAGCAGCAGGAACAGCTCTTGATTTCCCTCGTAAAACCAGTGTCTCTGTTTGGGGCTGCGAGAAATTTTGCACCTACCCTCATGGACTGACCTGAACGTCTCAGCCCCAATAAATATCTATATTCCCCGGCACGTTCAGGGCCCTGTGCAGATTCCCCTGAATCATTCACGCCCCCTCTGGCACTCTGTGTTTCAGCTCCGAGTTCATGTGGGCTGTGGGAGGAAAAAAAAAAAAAAAACCTGTTCATGTTGGCCTCATTAAATACATTTATAAAGAACTGAGTTTGGAGTTAATTTATAAGATCATTTAAAAAAAAGCATTCAGACTGGTCAGGGCTGAGGGGAAGCTGAACTTAGCAAAGTACAGAGATATCCTTAATGAAAACCTGGTCCAGAGCAGGAAGGTTCAACAGGAAAATGACCCTGGGCTCACAGCCAGGACAACAGAGGCGTGTCTTAGGGAGAACTTCGAGGCTGTTATCACAGCCAAAGGAGCCTCAGCGAAGTTCTTAGTAAAAGTCTAAATCCTTACATCAATATGATATTTCAGTTTTTCCTTTTTAATAAATTCTTAAATTCTGTTTTCACTTGGTCATTATGGGGTTTTGAGTGTAGGGGAAAAATTTTAGCATAAAGCTGCAACGTAACATGTGAGAAGTGAAGTTTGAAGGTTTTCTGAATGCTCTGTAAAGATACAGCTTACAGCTCTGAGGGTGAAGGCAGACCGATTGTAATTTGCTGTCTTGTAAAATATTTCACTCCAGAGCATCAGGGAAATAAACACATTCATAAATGAGCATTAACATAGTGCATATTAAAAATAACACATAGAAACTATCAAGAAATATTCTCTGATGTCTTTTCACATGACACCTTGTGTTAACTGCACACACACACTCACGCACGCTAACACGCTCACACTCATCGTTCCTCTCTGCTCCTGGGTAATTAGCTGATTAGCTGCTTAATTAGCAGCATGTAATCATGGCGATGGATGAGCTGCCTAATTGAGGAAGTGAAGAGAGGAGAAGAAGAGTCTCAGTGTGGAGGATGACATTCTGTCTCTCCACAGAGTCTCTGCTGAATACACCCGAGCAGAATAAAACAGAAAGAAAAATCATCCGTCCAGGGAAGAGAAGCTGTGGAAGGATCACTGCTGCAGCAGAAATGAATCAAATCCAGGAGCAGAACAGAATATGATCTGTCCAGGAACTCCAGTCTCCTCGGGGGGAGAGGGATTTGGTTGTGTTTGTTGTTGGAGTTGAGTAGATTTGATTAGAGTGGAGCAGAGCTGAGTAGAAAGTAATAGAATCTCATGTCTGAGCTCGTCTCTGTATGGCAGAGGAAGTCAGTCAGTAGAAGATGAACATTTGCAGGTTCATTTTCAAACCAGTGTTTTCCACCGAGACCAGAAGAGAAGCAGAACCTGAAGTAGATTCAGCTGCTAAACTGAATCCTTAGCTAAGTGAAAATCTTCTGGCATAATCATTTCATGATGGAGCTGCGATGTTAAAACGTAAATTAAGACCCAGTGAGTAATATTCATTGCTCTTTTTTTCCAGAGAAAATAATTCTGTTCTCTCAACAAAAACAAGTCAGTGGAAAATCCATAACCTTTGTCTGAAGTATAAGGCAGCTTCATGTTTGCTCTGATCTGGATGGTCTAATTCAGATTTTGAATTCAGAGCACTGTGAAACGTGGCGTTTAAAGGGTTTGTTCACACAAATTACAGGAGAAACACAACAAACAAAAACAACCCTCTCGGTTTCTGTCTCTGCCTCAGTACAATGAAGTTAAACGGGCTTAATTTTGTGGAGCTAACGGCTCTGAAAATGTACATTTAGAACAGTGTCGTATTTAGGTCTATGTATGGATCATACACAGAGCTCAGTTTAGGGAGTTTTCCGTGGAACTGCCTCTGTTCATTTGAACCCCTTCCTGCAGTGCCCCTCGGTGTGTGAACACCGATTCTCTGGTGTCCGGAAAATGATTCCGTGCCTGTTTTTCTGCTGCAGTTCTCTGCAGTGTTCTGCGGCTCATCCAGAATAACAGCTACACCGTTTCTAGAAAGACATGGACGAATTTCTTCAATCGATGTGAATAACATGAAGTTAACTTCTCCCTGCAGCTGTTCTCACAGCGTCTGAGTCCACTCCACCTCGACAGGACACAACACATTGGTTTGGACAAAATACACCCCCTCTGAAACATTCACAAACTTTGCTTGTTTTAAAAGATAATCAGCAACATTTGTTTTGATTAAAGTATTTCATGTTTTGACCTCCCTCCCCCCGTTAGACCTTTACTTTCTCGTCCTGTTTCTTATTTCTTCAGGCTGCCTTTGGTGTTGGACATGAATATTTTATCTAAGACTTTTTTCCCCCTTTCACCGTCTAGACTCCGTTGTGTTGACCTTGACCTCCTCATCATTTGTAACGTTGGAACCGATCCTCACATAATTTGTGTCCGCATCACGTAAATCTGTGGCTTGTTTCGTGAAAGTTTGTGAGGCCAACACAGGAAGCATGTGCATGCACAGAAATCTGAAGTTCCTAATTGCGCTGTACGACCTGCGGTGCCTGAAGTGCATTGAAATTCCCTGAAAAGAAAAGAAAACTAAAGAAAAGCAGGCAGAGAAACAGTCCATCAGTTAGATAAGTGTCCTACACGTCATGTGATCACATTGTATGTGCTGTCTGGGCTGGCGTCGGCGTCCTCAGTGTGAGGTGTCTGTGTGTTTGGCGGCTCTGCGGCACGCCGGCCTATCTGCGAGCAGTGGGAGACAGACAGACAACAGACTCACATCAACACTCGTCTGATTGGCCCGGCGGGAGGGCAGGGACGCCCACCGACAGCAGAGAGGATAGGAAAATAAGAGAGAGATGGAGGGGGAGGAGGAGAGGGGAGTTATTTTTTTCTTTTGTGTTTCTATAGATAAACAGGTTAAGGAGGAGGTATAGCAGAGAGACAGCATGTTAAGATAGAGATGCAGAAAGTAAATTTGTTTGCAGTAGTACAGCGGAGGCTGATCGACATTCAAACACCTTTTAAGCAGTGCTCATGAGGGAAGATAAATATATTTATGTATTTAAACTGTTGGTAACTGATCTATACAGTGACCTTTTCCATACATGTCACATGTATGGAGCATACGTTTGTACGACCAAGTTTCAAAATCATTCAAAACACACAAAGTGAAATTCATAGTAGACAAATATATGATGTGGTTGTTCAGGGACTCAGCTGTCTCGTCAGTCCTCTCTCGTCCACATTCTACACAGAAATCAGAGGCACAGGTTCCATGTTTTCCATTAAAAATAATTTTAATGAATTTCTAATCAAACTTTCCTCCCCTTGAGTTCTTTCATTTCAGCCCAGCAGTGCACAGTGTTTGGTGTGACATGTTCACGTAGTCAAACTAATAACTTAGCCTGCTGTGGAAATTAGCCGCCTCACCTCAAACCCCAAAACTGTCGGTGGAGCCCTGCGCGGAGAATTCATCATTTTTAAATTTTGTTCTGGTCTTTACCTTCACCAGGTGCTGAAATGTTTTCGAGCTGCTTCACTCAGTCATTCAGAGGTTGTTAGCATTCCCCACTAAAACCAACAGGTTCTGTTAGCCTCAAGCAAATCCATTAGCTCACTGCTAACAGCTAGCATGATAATAATACTAGCATGTAAGGTGCTCTCCTTGTTAAAGTGAAGAAGAATGTGTCTGGTGCAGACAGATTACAGCAAACGTCTGTGGCTCGTCTGGACGTAGTCTGACGTCTGTCTTTACTTTAAGGGGAAATCAACCAAAAAATAAGAGTAAATAAAAGTTGCATATTTATAGATTAGTGTTAATAACAAACCGTTACTTGTCTTATTGTTAATTAGTTGAGCTTCGCTTTTAGAATTTACGCTAACGAGATAATTAAATTGTGAGATAAACATTTGTGTGACCAGAGCTGCTCTCACTTTCTGTGAAATCGGTATATTGGGTTTGTCTCATGCTCCTTGTGCATAGAAATCAGATCTATTGCCTGTAACATATTAATCATCGAAGCCAAACATCATCTGTTGGGAGCTTGAGTCCAAATCTATCAGCGTCGTCCTTCAGAAAGCCCCGTCAGCTGAACGGTAATTATCCAGTGGTGAAGAGCTGAACCACAGGAGGAAGAGATGAAGCAGATATCAGAGCGGTTATCCAGGCGGCAGAGGATCAGATCAGGCGTTTCAGCTCCCAGCAGGCCTTTCTGCCCCTCAGGAGCCTCACTGGTTTAGAGACATCAAAGCAGCTGTAAGCAGCCCAGTGCATGCTGGTCGATATCCAAACCAACGCCGCTCCCTCTGCCGCCGTTGAAGCCTGAATTCTCTTCCTCCTCCGTCCTTCTCGCTCCCCTTTTCCTCTCTTATTCACCACGTTTCTCCTCCTCTTTTTCTCATCTGTGCTTCTCATTGCATGTTCTCATACTCATTTTCTGTCAGGAATTCGTTCCTCTCCTTTACTCCTTCATCCCTTATGTGTTCATCTTTCCTCTCCTCTCCTCTCCTCCCCTCTCCTCTAGTCCTGTTTCCTCTCTTCTTCCCCTCCCTTTCCTTTCCTCACCTCTCATCTTCCTCCTCCTTCCTCCTCCTCTCCTCTCATCAATACTTTTGATTTCCATCTCTCCTCCATAACGAGCGGCGGAAAGATGGACGGAATCATATTGATGTTTTTTTATTTTCTTAAGGGTCACGGTTGTAATTAACATACCGCCGCTCAATCGGTCAAGGTTTGTATCACACACTCGCGCACAAACACACAGACACCAATGAAGCATATAAGGTATACACAGCACACACATTTTATCATCACAGCCGAGCAGAAACACATATACCCATATGAAGACACACACACTTACACACAGGCACAGATTCGATACAGTGATTTGTAGGCAAGGTGTAAGCGTGGATGCACACACGTGGCAGCTCAAGTAATTTCCATCAGATTTACCTTCTCGCCGCGGCCTCCTTCATTTTGCCATTAGTTTTCCAGATCGCTCTCAGTGAAAGATATGAAAACAACACTGGATGTATAAAATATTAGAATTGTCTTCTCGATGATCTGCAGTCACAGTTACACTTGTTATTCAGACGGAATGTTTGAGGTCTGACTGGAAAGAATGAATTTCAGAGCTGGCGTAGCCGTATGTCTTCAGTTTTATGTAAATGACTCTGCCGTTCTCGCTCCCCCTCTGTCTCTTTGTGCCTCTCGTATGTTCTCTGTAGCTGGATTGTGTCCAGACTGCATAAAATTCAGGTTGCAGCTCCACGCTGACCTTTGTGTGGCTGTGTTCGTACTGCTTTTCTCTGTGGAGGTGTCTCTGCCTGCAGCGGTCCACCTGAAACTGCAAGCTGCTGGAATATACA
This sequence comes from Toxotes jaculatrix, assembly GCF_017976425.1. Classification (NCBI taxonomy): domain Eukaryota; kingdom Metazoa; phylum Chordata; class Actinopteri; family Toxotidae; genus Toxotes; species Toxotes jaculatrix. The sequence continues at coordinate 1,403,921 of NC_054410.1, read as the reverse complement.
TTAGATTCAGCTTGAACAGTCTGCACAACTGCTAACGACATGATGTTCCCAAACATCAGTGTCTCTGCCTAAATACTTTGGTGTGATGTTATTATCACTCTGACAGTTACAGTTTTTGTTGGCTGAGAGAAATGAGAGACTCAGCGGTTTAAACACAAAATAAAGATGCACTGAATATATTGGACGGCTGGAAGTTTTAGGAACATGTTTTATCTTTGACTGAGCTTTTTTCACTGGACCTTTCATTTTTCGGAAACCTGACCTGAAACACGTGATGTTGCCGCAGGTGTTGGTCACATGTTAAATTTATCCTGAGTGAGAGACGCTGGTTTTTCCTGCAGTTAGTTTCTTATCTCTAGAATTTGACAGGCTACAGACACAAAACTGTTTAACTCCAGAAACTCTAAATCTTTATTTTCTCTTTTGTCTCTAAAATTCATTTAAACATTTCATAGCGGTTTCTTGTCTTTATCTGATCTTCGATTCGAGCGTTAAGCTCTCACCTCCAGCTCCTTTCAAACAAAGAAGGTCTAAACTCTTTTGTCTTTCTTCGTCTTCTTCTTCACCTCCATCTCTTCTTCATGACGGAGGGTTTAAACTCCTCCTTTAAGCTGTCTCCTTTGCTTCTCTTCAGGAGTGAAGTGGATTTAACAGGAGAAATCAATACTGGATCAGATGCCGTTTCACATGGATTCTACCAGCCTTCTGCTGGTTCGTCCAACATTTTTACATCAAACAGAAAAAGAAATCAGAAGCAGAATCTCCTTTGTTGATCTCACATAATTAAACATAATTCATTTTTTTTCTGGCTCTTAAATCAGATTAGTCAGTTTCAGTTTTTCACTTCTGGCCTCAGTTGCTTCATAAGTCCTCCTCTGAGCCAGTAGATGGCAGTAGCTCTCCACCGAGCAACGAGCGGTCTTCTTCTCTCCCTCTGTTGTTCTTCCTCCCTTCTCTTCTTCTCTGTTCATCGGTCTGTGTGCTCTCATGAAGGGCAACCTGCCAGAGACACACACACATGTTCAGCTCTGCAGTGACAGTTATACTCCTCCGTCACTTTTTGGATCTCTATCGTTTTATTCTCTCTCTTTCTCTCCATTTCTTTCTGTCAGTGTTATTTTCTTTTTTGTTTGGTTTCATTTTCATATTCTCTCTTTCTTGTTTTCTATCTCTCTGCCTTGTGTTTTCCTTCTCTTTACCTTGCACCTGTATTTTAGTTTTTTTTCTTCTGTTTATTTTTGAATCTGTGATTTCTCAGATTCTCTTTTCCTCTTTTAATATATGTGTTTGTCTCTTTTTTTTATCCTTTGTCTCTGACTACCTCCTCCTCCACTTCCTCTATATTTTTATTCATTCATTTCTTTTCCTGGGTTTATCTGTTCCTGACATTTTGTGCAACTGTCTCCTGTTTCTTATTTTTTTATCTTGTCTTTTCTCTTCAGTCTCTCGCTCTCTCAGCCCATCTCTTTTTTCCACTTTTCACCATCTTTCTCTCCTTTATTTTAAATATCGTCCTGTATTTTCCTCTGTGTACCTCTGCCTCTGTGTCTCTTTCTTCCTCCTCTCTCTGTATTTATCCTAATGTGTGTTTACCTGTTACGTCCTCCGGGTCTCGTTTTTGTTCTCTTTCTGTCCTTGAATTAATTTATCTGGAATCAGCTCTGAAACACCATCCAGCCGCTCTCCCCCTCCTCCCCCTCTCCCCTCCCCTCCTCTCCTCTCCACTGTTTTATCCTTTTCATATTCTCTCATCCTCTTCTCCTTCCAATCTGTTGCCTTTTCTCTCTTTTAACCTGTTGCCTGCCATTACCTGTTGAATTTCTGTCTTTTTGATTTATTCTTTTCCTTTGACTATCTTTGTCTATCCTTTTATTTTTCTCTATTTTCTGTTCTTCTTCTCTTCCTTCTTCCCTCTATTTTGTACTCTTTCTCTCATCCCTCTGTATCCTCTGCAGTGTTTTGTGTGTATGTTGTTTTGATGTGAGTCCAGTCGGCTCTGGACAGCACTGCTTATACATGTTATTACTTTTTTTTTTTTAAATTACTGGATTTAATTCTCTCTCTCTCTCTCTCTCTCTCTCTCTCTCTGTCTCTCTCCCTCTCTCTCTCTGTCTCTCTCGTCCCCAGTGTTTCGTGCAGCAGTTGGACGGGTTCATCTCGTGGCTGCAGGAGGCGCTGGACAGCACGGAGAACTGGACGCAGCCCAGACAGGAGCTGGACAGCCTCAGGGTGTACCTGGACACGCACCTGGTGAGAGAGCACACACACACACACACAGTTTTTTTTACTGCTATACTCGTGAGGATCCTCATTGACACAACCCCTGACTCACACATACTCAGTGAAACACTGGAGACACAGCAGGATGCCATTCACTGTGGATTAGGTGTCAGAAAACAAGCTGGTGCTGCACACCCCGACTCAAAGACGCGCCCAGTGGAGCAGCCTGTGGAAACACGCTCTGACATGTGGGAGCAGCCACCTGGCGCTCATCTTGATTCCCTCAGAAGCACATGGAGTGAAAAAGCCGATCATAACTTTAACCAGCGACTCGGACCAGAATAAGAAAAAACCAAACATGGAAACACATCGCTCAAAAAATGAACCGCAGCACTATCTGCCAGTAAATTGGCAACACTAAGAGACAACTGTCCAATTGAGATAAGGATGTAAATTACGTGCACAACACTGAACACGCCAACAAGCTTCAGGTTTGTGACAGGAAAGAGAGAGCTTGCTTTTTTGAGAAGGTTTGTGCGAACAGGGGTGAATCTCCACAGGGGTGAATCTCCACAGCGAAGCTGAAGTCTTAACCTTCAACACCCTGAATCTCCGAGGAAGTGAGGACCAGCCGAATGTCCTCATCTTCCAAATGTCTTTCTTTCTTTCTAAAAATGTCCTGACTCTCAAGTCCTAAGACACCAGTCCTCACAGAGATACAAAAGCACGTACACACACCCTGTCAGTGCTCACATACAGATAAATGTAAACCTACATACAGTACAAACACATCTGTACGCAAATTACACACACGGTTGTATGAACATACATTTGCATACACACATTTAGATACATGCATATGAATGTGCCCATGTGACACACACACACACACACACACACCTGTGTGCCACCCACTGCTGCTGTCTGTCTGTTGACTCCCTGTTTTCAACATTTGCTCCATTGATGCCATTTGTGCAGATTCTTCACTAAAAGAAACTCTCACCTGTCTCTCACCTGCAGTCGACACGAGTTAACATGTATGTACAGCACAGTACAATAAAGACGCACGGCCACAAGGCAGGAACAGGGTGAATATGAACGACTTATTCCCCTCAGTTCACTTCTCAAGCACATTTAGTTCATTTTAACACGGAAGTTTTTAGAATCGCTGCTTACTGGTGTCCTTTACCACTCGATATGAACGAAGCATAAATGTGTTAATGTAAGAAGATTGAAAAGCTCTTTTAAGGAGACTGCGATGGCACTTTGTAACGTGTAATGTGATTAGATTACTGTCAGTCATCCCTTTTTTATATGCAAAATACTTTTATTAAATTCAAATCAGATGAAAGAAAAAAAACGTCTTCATGTCATCGGAGGGAAAAAAACGACACACAGCTCATGAGCTGCTGAACGTGAAACTAAATTTGTTCTCAGCTTCATTTCTTCTGTATTTCTTCTTGAATGCTCCCAGGTTTATTGTATTATCCCAGTTTTAACAGTTTTATGAATTAAGGACAAACAGTAATTTATGGAAAAGACACAAACACTGTTTCATTTCTTCCTCTAAACACTTGGGAATGTTTGAACTCAGCTTATGTTTTCTTTTTACGTTTTCTCTTTTTTCTTTTTATGAATGTGAACATTTTAATGAGAGCGCAGGTTAAATGAAAACAGCTCACCTCTCAGTTCACACCCTGCTCTTTAGCTAAGCTCTGAGTCCTGAGTCTGACCGTAGAATAAGATCTGGTGGAGGTCAGAGGTCGGGGTTTACCACGTCCTGTAAACACAGAGAAATGATGTTAGAGAGGGTTGAAGACGGTGAGCTGAGGGACGATCACACACTGGAATGAACACAAACTCACATTTCATCTTCACAGCTTTTATCTTGATTCCTCTTTTTGTTCCAGTTTGTTTTCATCTGCATCTCTTTGTCTTCTTCCTTCTGTTTTACCATCTCTGCTCTCCCTTTCTTTCTCTTCCCATTTTATCGGTTTATGTTCTGACCATCTGCCCTCCTCTTTGTCTCTCTTCTTTATCTCTCACTTTATTCCTCTGTCGTCATTTGTTTACTCGACCGAACAGAAAAAAACTCTCCACATGTTCTAAAACAACCAAGCACCTATAGATCAGTGAGTGCTGCATCACTGTATGTGGACACACACACACACACACACACACACACACACACACACACGAAGCAATTACTCACACTCTTTATGGCAAACATATGGGCTTCACACACACACACACACACACACACACACACACACACATACCACCACATACACAGAGAGCGGCACTCATCACAGTCATTCAAGAGTACAAGGAAACGAGACATGAACACACACACACACACACAAACTGATTGTATTTGCATATAAGCGAACAAATGCAAACATATATGCACAACAGCAGGCATGTGTTTTAGCTGCACACACACACACACACACACACACACACGGAGGTGCTATTAGCATACATTTGCATGTTCCTAGACAGATTTCCAAATCAACATCTCCACATCCGTCCCTGCAGAACAGCATCATGCTCACAGACCCGCGCACAGACCAAGTTCTCTTATCTGGATATTTATTTCTGCTGTGTGTGTGTGTGTGTGTTGGTTTGTTTACACGTGTCGACTTTGTTGTGGGTGCCAGCAGCGCTAACATTAGCGGCGGTTAGCTTCAATTAGAATTCCCGGCTCCTAATTGGCGCGTCTCGTTAAATAAAGCAGAAGAGGATGAAAAAGCATCGCTAATAGGACTTTGAACCGAAACACTGTTGATAGCGCGTTGGCTAACTGACTCTGTCTTTGTGCGTGTGTGTGTGTCTGTGTCGATAGTCACACTTGCACTTTGTAGTTATTGGTGTGTGTTTGGGTGTATAATTGTGTGTGTGTGTTTTATTGATGACTTCAGAGTGGCCAGGTTCTCTCTCTCTTCTCTTTGTCTGTTTGTTTCCCGCTCATTTCCTCTGTTTCCTCTGAGTTTTCGTTCTTTGTAGATTCCAAACCCGTCTCTGACAAAACGTGTTTACGTTTTTATCATCTGCTTTGTTGAAGACATTTTAGAGAAAAAGGAAGTGCTGACTAGAGTCTGATCACAGGCGAAGTTTTTCTGATTCAGGAAGTATAAAAGTAAAGTCGTAGGGAGAATGAAAGTACAGGAGCTGGACACTGGAGGCTCGCGTTCATGATCTGTGCTCCATGTGTCGTGAGGCCGAGGCTTCGAAAACATTCGGCTGAGGTTAGGAAAACTGAAACTGAGTTGGAAAAGTCAGCACATCCCATCTTGTGCTTCAAATCGCTGATCACATTTTCAATATTCATCCATGACCACAGTCTTTCCCTAATCTCAGCCAAAGCTTTAGTAACATAACCACAGAAATACCACAGCGTGAATAAAGCAGGTGTTCTGTCTCATAAAACCTCTGCCAAATGAATAAATGTAAAGATTATGTAAATGTAAACAAATCCCATGAAAAGTCCAACCCAGAAAATGTGCTTGCCTGTCTCTGAATGTTTCCTGACCCCATCTCCACCCGGTTAACATGCAACTGGATATTTTATCAGGATGAAGAAAAACATACGTTAAATCAGGTGTAAGCAAACATCAGATTAGCCAGAGTGGATCCGACAGGTACAGTCAGGCCAAAAAAATCAGCTCAGGGTGTTGAAAGCTCACCTGCTTCTTCGTCTGTGTGCGTGTGTGTGTGTGTGTGTGTGTGTGTGTGAGTGTGAGTGTGAGTGTGTGTGTGTGTGTGTGTGTGTGTGTGTGTGTGTGTGTGTGAGTGTGAGTGTGAGTGTGAGTGTGTGTGTGTGTGTGTGTGTGTGTGAGTGTGTGTGTGTGTGTGTGTGTGTGTGTGTGTCTGTGTGTGTCTGTGTGTGTCTGTGTGTGAGTGTGTGTGTTACCGGTGATGAAGGAACATGCCACCCAGTGTAACAGTGTGGTTCACTGATGTGTTTTTAATGGTTTTTTGGAAACGATGGAGCTCAGAGGAATGAGATGTATCAGGCTGTGGATACTTGTTAGTCGGATCAATACGTTGTTGGTTTTTCTTTCTTCGTGTGATTTGTTGACAGTGAGAATAATACAGAATATCTGCGGACTGATCCTTTAATCAGGCTTTGGCGACGCAAAGTGGTTTATATGAACAGCATTTTTAGGGGACACAGTCTTTGTTTCATTCTTTCTGTTATCTCTGTTTTATGCCTCTCTCTCTCTCTCTCTCTCTCTCTCTCTCTCTCTCTCTCTCTCTCTTCTCTCTCTCTCTCTCTCTCTCTCTCTCTTTCTCTCTCTCTCTCTCACTTTGTTTTTGGTTTTCTAATTCTCTCTCTCTCTCTCCCTCACAAACACACAAACACCCTCAATCTCACACACTCTCTTACTCTCTCTCTTTCTGTATATTGCTTTCTGTTCCACACACAAACACATAAACATGCAACACACACTCACACAGACACACACACAGCTCCAGGGCAGCAGTGGGCGGAGTGGAGCTGCTCTCCCAGTTGAATATTTGGTCCAGCTGGCGTGTGTGTGTGTGTGTGTGTGTGTGTGTGTGTGTGTGTGTGTGTGTGTGTGTGTGTGTGTGTGTGTGTGTGTGTGTGTGTGTGTGTGTGTGTGTGTGTGTGTGTGTGTGTGTGTGTGTGTGTGTGTGTGGTGTATATATATGTGTGTTTTAGGGCGCGTGGAGCGAATAAGCACAGGTCTTTCCGGAACCCCGGGGAGATCAGTGAGGCGAGAGGACGCTAACACACACACACACGCACACACACACACACACGCACACACACACACACACACACAGACTGCTCTTTGTAAGGCGCTGAGAGATGGCGGCCAATGAAAGGCCTATTGATTGGGTCTAATGGGTGATCCAGGCCTTTGAATCCCATTACCAGCAGCAACACACTACTGGTGGCAACATGAGGGGGAGAGAGGGGGAGAGAGAGGGGGAGATGAAGAGGTGTGAGAGGGAGGTAGAGAGGTCTATGACTACCATCACAATATACCAGCTTAATCTGAAAATGCAGATCATGTTGCACACGTACGTGCAGCCACTGGGGCTAACGTTAGGCTAACGGTTGCTCACCAGGTGTGTTTTGGTCTGTACTGGACTCAGATTGTGCACTGTTTGAGCAGAGGGAGGAGAGGAAGAATGAAAGGAAACGTGGGAGAGAAAACGAGGGAGGAAGAAGAGGAGGGGATGAGACAAAGAGGTAGGGATTGAGGAAAACACGAGGACAGAAGGACAAAAATAGAGTGGGATAAAAGGAAAAGGAGAGGTTGAGATGAAGATGGGAAGAGAGGGAGGCCAGGTGAGAGATGGGGAGAGAGTGTGAGGGGTGGAATGTGAGAAGGGAGGGAAAGAGGGGAAAGAAGAAGGAGAGAGAGAATTATATCATGCTATAGACCTGAAACACACACACACACCTCAGGGAATACCACTGTACCACCTTCGTTTCTCTCGGCTCTGTCTGAATGGGGACAATTTGATCATCATTATTACAAAGACTCTTTGATCAGATCATGTCTCATCAACCTGAGCCGGCCTGTTGTGTGTGTGTGTGTGTGTGTGTGTGTGTGTGTGTGTGTGGTGTGTCTGTGTGTGTGTCTGTGTCTGTGTGTGTGTGGTGTGTCTGTGCGCGCACACGCCTCCAATCACTTCAGCTCAGCTCACAATCTCAATGTCAAACCTCAGTGTCATCTCAGTATCAGTGCTCACACCTCTTAGCGCCTCGCTAATATCCCTGTGCTAAAATATTAGGTAGGCTTCTGCTATCCTACCCTGCGCTCCAGGCTAATATGCTAATGCTAACAGGTAATCTGATCACTCAGGCTTTCAAGCAGCTCATCGCTCAGCCCACTCTGTGTGTGTGTGTGTGTGTGTGTGTGTGTGTGTGTGTGTGTGTGTGTGTGTGTGTGTGTGTGTGTGTGTGTGTGTGTGTGTGTGTGTGTGAATCAAAGCCGGGCATTATAACCTTTTAGGGCAACGGCCACAGCAGCTGAGAAATCCTCAGATCCTCCTGCTGCCTTCACCATTTAGCGGTTTGACTTGTAGAACTGGATCGTTCTCAAACAAGAACAGCACTGATGGTTAGTTATCTGTGTGTTGCTGGTGTATAGATGTGACTCTGCCTCCTCGGGTATCAGTATTTCCACATCATCACATCCTAAATCGTGTCACATGACCTGGACCTGGCTCCTGCAGGAGAATAAAAGCCAGATATAAACTTGTGATTGTTGTTAGTCTGGATTAGTGAGAAGTTTCTGTTCTCACTCTTAAACTGTCACAACTCATAAACTCGACTAACTCGTCCCGTTTCATTACTGGGATTAAAGTTTAACACCTTGTCAGGCTTTTGACTTCCTGACTTTGACGAGACATTTTGGACTTTGAGTTGACAGGGACGATCTGAACGAACAGGAATCATCCTTTAAAGGAGACGGCCCATGAAATCTGTCACAGCTAATGTGTCTTTCAATGGAGACTGTGTCGTGGTTTTTGTTTTAGGTGCTTTTATGACAGTACAAGCCAGCACGTATACACACACACACACACACACTGTCTTTTTCCTGTCACAGTCACTGTCTCTGTTTTCTTCATACTTCCTCTCATTCTCTCTCTCTCTCTCTCACAGACACATAAATACATATACACTGCCTCTTATTACCGCCTGTTGTCTGACGTGCATAAAAGCAGAGCTGCTCTGCATGCCTTATCACCGTGTGATTGATGGCTGGCTGTTCTACTCTTATCGATTCTATGCTCTCCATATATTAAACGGGGGAAACGGAGCCGAATCGCTCGTGGAATAAGGCGCTGAAATACGATCGCTCTCCGATAGCCCGGCTAATCTGCACAACCTAATTCATTCCTAACATCAACCAGCCCTATCCCTGAGACGCAGACAGTCACGCTGTGTTTTCTGTAGCGCTGATAGATGTACTTTATGTTTATTAGCTGTGAGGTATTTCACCAGCTTATCTGGAAATTATGTGGGGCAGAGTGGCCGCCGAGTCTGTAAAATTACTCAATCAGCCGTGAGATTTGAAGTAATTTATGATGTTTGCAAGGCAGTAATGATTGCAGAATGCAGACAGTCATGTTTTATTTGGATAATGTTGATATATGAATGTGTTTTTGGGGGAGCGCTGTGAAGAGATATGGCTCGTGGTTTGGTTTTCAAAGTGATATTTTATTTTTTTTATCTGTGAAACGTAGTATGTAAGGGACAGTGTCGCTGCCATCTGCTCACATGCTTTAAAGCTTTGTGGTGTTTTTACAACAGAAGAAGAAGAACTGGACCAATGCAGATCAGTGAGCACCGACTGTACTCCGCCAGCGTCTGAAGCATTTTCACATAGTTCATTTTAAACCGTTGGCACCTGCCATTTGCTGAATCCTCTCTTATGATGTAATATAATCTGCCGCAGACACGGAAGTCGTTACGTCTTTTTCCACAAAACAAACAAGCGGAGGGAGGTGAGCGTGACACGCAACACAGATCTCATGGCCTGGAATTGAACTGTGGATGTTCAGGTTATGTGGTGTCCATTAGGCCACTGGACGCTGTTTCCTCATCTAATGAAACGACTTTAATTTCACTCATTAAATTATTAAATTAATTAGACTCATCAAATGATGATGAGAAGTTTTCCATCATTTTTCTTTATTTACATTTTAAAGAGGAATTGATGAAGTAACAGAAAAAATAATCATTAAATTAATAATGAAATTAATCATTTGTCGAAAAGTTTTGTCCCAAAATCTCAAAAAGCTCCTTCCTGCAGACCCTCAGTGTGTGTGTGTGTGTGTGTGTGTGTGTGTGTGTGTGTGTGTGTGTGTGTGTGTGTGTGTGTGTGTGTGTGTGTGTAAGGGATTAAAACTCCTCATCCCATCCGTCTCCATAGTGTGTATCCTGCTCCATAAATATTGGTGGTGTGGAGGTCTGACCTTGCCATTTGTTGACTGATGCTGTCGCCCGTCTATCCCTCACTGAAGATGGAGGACTGTCTGAGGCAGAGTACAGAGCTGAAGGGCTGAACAGTGGCTCCTGTGTGGAGGGATGTTCATTCATTTATTTAAGCTTGAATATAACATGAGCTTCAGGAGCTCAGTGGATCAGATGATACTACTTCTTCATGTTGACATGTTGGACTGAGGACAGTGCGACTCACCGTCACCTTTTCAGCTATGAAGTAGTATTAGGCGATGCGTCGGGGCTAGCTGGTTAGCATGCTAACATCAGTGGAAGTCTGCAACACAACACATGACATGAGGTGAAAACTCACATTATTCCACTTGAAATGTAAAACTCAGTTGTATTTTGGCATTTTAACAGGATTTTGGTGAAATATACAACACTCTCCATTGTTGCTTTGCATAGAGATAAAAAGGAGGCTTTTATTTTTGCTTAAATGGGTTTGAACTCCCCTCGAGATCAGGCTGATCAGACTACATCTCTACATCACTGACACACACACACACACACAAAATTCAAAAGCACATACTCACACAGTGTCAAGAGAGCAGAGTGTGTGTATGTGTGAATATGTGTGTGCAGCATTTCCCATTGCAGCACAGCAGGATGTCAGGAGTGGTTAAGTCTTGAGGCTTGAGCACCTTGAGGCTTACACACACACACTCACACACACTCACACAGATCAGATCAGAAAAGGCTGTAATGGTGTTCAGAGATCTGACTGGAGTATTTCCCAACACCGCCTCAGGCTGCTTCCATCCATCCATCTATCTATCTGCCCATTTATCATCCATTCATACATCCATCTATTTTTCATCCGTCTGTTCTTCGTTCAGATGTTTATTTTTTAAGTCCACCCCTTGTTTCCTGTTTGCTTTGCCACAATTATGTTTTTGTTCTTGACACTGAAGTGGACGATCTCTGTGTGTTTCAGAGTTTCAAGCTAAACGTGGACAGTCACAGCGCTCTGAAGGAGAGCATAATGGAGGAGGGAAGATCGCTGCTCACCGTCATCACCTCCCACCAATCAGGTACACACACACACACACACTCTCACATATTCATATGCATTCACATCTCACACACACACGAGTGGATACACACTGAAACACACAGGTGGCCATAACCGAGCCCCAACTCTGTTCCATTCATTATTAATATTAGGATTAACAGAGTGACCTTCAGAGAGGAGAACTCATATGAACGTAGCCCAAAGAGAGACAGAAAGAGATAAAGAGAGAGACTGAGATGGAGAGAGGGATAGAAAAGCAGAAAGAAAAGCCAGTGGGCAGAAGCTGGATAACAGGGAAAGAAACATTCAATATATTTTTTTTTTCCCCAAATCTTTGCAGCCAGAGAGATAAAGAGCAGTGTTTCCCATTAATTACCCAGACTGAGGCAGCCGCCACAATATGATTTGTCCCACCACAGTTTCATAATGAACCCAAAATATTTTTACACCCCTCACTGTCTCCAATACATTGATTTATTTGTGGTGGTCCGCCACAAACATCAGCATTGACTGCCACATATTGATTTTCTATTTAATTTACTTTTCAAATGGGTGAAATCTTATTTCATTGTAAGACTGAGGGCAGAGTGTTGATTCGCTCAGCCCCTCCTCACCGCCGGGGCAAAATCCCGCTGCATCGGTGGACTGACAGTTTTTGCCATCCCTGTGTGTCTGTGTCTTCACCGGCCCTCACTGTGTACCTGCTGTTAGGGGTGTGCATGAGAGCGTGTTGTGGCAACACTACAGAAAGACTCACACAGGCTAAGCTATTAAGTTTGCAGAGACATGAGAGAACTTTGTCTGGAACGGCTTTATGACTGAAATACACCAGTGACTCAACCGGTCCATAGAACAAAGTGTGAGTGTGAAATGTGTTATTACAAAGGTCTTAGAGTCTCTGAACTTGGTGAACCAAGCAGAAACCTGTGCTGGAGCAGAGGCTTGTGGCAGATCTCTTTTAAAATACTTCAGTGGCATTGATGACATTTACAAGTGAGATGTCGCTGCAGTAACGGGGCTTCGTTGGCTTCCCCCTGGATCGGTCTGTAGAAACATAGTTGACATCTGTATTTTACCTTTTGGGATTTAGCTGACAACCAACACCTGGTTACAACAAGTGACAAACAACTGCAGCAGTGGAACAGATTTCAGTTCTAACGTTTAAAGCCTGGAGTTAAACTGACAATAAAAACATTTAAAATATAGATATTAATCCCTGTTTGTGTGAAATTGTGGTAAAAAATAACTGAGGGCATATTGTTTGTGAAGCACGATGAAAAGAAGGAGACACACTTCGAAACCAGTTTGTAACTTTTCCTCTTTTTAAACACTCACGTAAAATTGGCTTGATAACTTGATTAATGCGAACATTCGTCTTTTTCTGTCTCAGTATCTCTCTTTCTCCTCTCTGTTTCTTCACCTTCTGTTTTATCCTGCTGGTTCTCGCCCTGCAGGTCTAAAGGATATCCTCCATATGGTTTCCAGCCAATGGGATCAGCTACAGCGGCAGATCCGGCGCCAACATGGCTGGATGCTCCGCGCCCTCCGCTGCATCCAGGCCCGCCTCCTTTACACCGGCCAATCGCACGAGCTCTTCACAGCCTCAGTGGACCTGTCAGCCTGTCGGCAGGCTCCGTGCCCCACAGACGGCCTCAAGGTAAAAAAAAAAAAAACTTGTGGTGGTTTTTATTTTCTGTTTAGCTTTGAATCTTTGTGTTATTCTGTTCATCTGTTTTTTGTTTGTCTTTTATTCTTTGGTTCATATCCCTCCATTTCCTCTCTGATGATCCCTGTTATCCCCCCTCTCTGTCTCTGTCACACACACAAGCTCAGAGTCAAATCAATCACACACGCTTACCCATGGTCCTTTGTATATTTCTTTGTATTGTTTGTATCAGCTGCCAGTTAACACCCTGATTGGTTTCTCATTTCTTATTGGCTGCTGGTTAATTGGCTGGACTTGGTTATTTAGCTGTAATCTCCTTTGTGTCTCTCTTGCTCTTCCTGTCATTCACATCTTGTTACTGCTTCTGTGTATGTGTCATCTGTCCGTCTGTCCATGACTTATCATTGGCCTTCTGTCTCTTTCCGTCCACAAACAGAGAAAAAGAAGCTGATTGATGAAACATTTCTTTCTTTGACTCCCCTCGTTCTCTACAGTAGTCCACTTTAGATGATGTGGAACACTGTGATTGGCTTACAGACATCCAGCCAAATAGGTTTGTGCATTTGGATGGAGTCAGATGACAGTGATGATAGATCTATACATCCCAGAACAGCTGTGTCCATTGGAACGGGTTAATTAATCCCTCTTTCATTGGATTTCCCCGCCTGTTTTTCTTTCCTCTGTCTCATTTCATCAGTTTCATTTTGTTTTCTTTTCCCCCCGCTCCTCTCCCTGGTTGCCCGTGCTCCCCTTCCTGTTCTCCCCTTCCTCTTCACTTGCTCACTGTTCTCTCCTCTTCCTGTCCTCCTCCTCCTCCTCCTCCTCCTCCACCCCCTTCAGCAGACCTGACTCTGGTTGTTTTCAGATTGTTTAGTTGCAATTAGAGCTGCAGCAGCCTGATCATTGTGATCAGTCAACAGTGACAGCCATTAGCCAGCTACTACCTTTGTGTGTGTGTGTGTGTGTGTGTGTGTGAGTGTGAGTGTGCGTGTGTGTGTGTGCGTGTGTGTGTGTGTGTGTGTGTGTGTGTGTGTGTGTGTGTGTGTGAGTGTGAGTGTGAGTGTGTGTGAGTGTATGTGTGTGTGTGTGTGTCCATTAGCAGCCTGGCCGCAGCACATTAACAGTCCATTCATTATCTGTGTGAATCTCCCTCTGCACTTAAAGCTTTGATCCGTAAAACCTCCGAACAACAAACTGAGGTGTGAACCTGCTGAATTATTTCTGTTTGTTGCTTCACAGCACACACACACACAGCACACACACACACACACACGGTGTCAACATCACATGTTTAACATACGTCTGCGATATGTTAAATTATTCCGTTCATGTCTTGTTGTGGGCAGCTGAGCGTCGAAGTATGAAACCTTCACGATGCTCCGTCCCAGTGTGTTCAGCAGCAGCCAGACGTGTTTCTACAGCTTTCTGGGCAACTTCAGTTAGGGTGTCAGATTTTTCAAAGCAAGTCCAAGTCAGTATGCAAGTCTTTTTAGAAAAGTGTTAAGTGTTAAGTTCAAGTTATTATTTAATATATTACAAGTATTTTAAGATAAGTCTAAGTCAAATCTAATTTCACTTGAGGCCCGTCCCAGTCCAGCAAGTCCCAGAGTTAAGCCTGAAGGTGTTAAACACAAACTGAAGTCAAGTCTCAAATCATTCAAGACCCCAATTCAGGATTCCAGGAGTCCAAATCAGGACTCACCTTTTGACGAAAATTCAAAATCTGGTCCCAGTCAGGTCGAGACTCATGTGAGACGAGATGAATTCAGGACTTTGCTTATTCAAGGCAAGTCTGAACTGAGTTTCAAGTCCAGACTGAGGCTAACAAACCCCCCCCCCCCCCCCCCCCCCGTGTTGTTGTGGTGTCTTTTTGAGAAAGTTTCAAATCAAGCCCCAACGTATCTGAGTCCAAGCTGTGTCCCGGACGTTAAAATGAGCTGAGGTATACCTGAGTATGAACCTTATCCAGCTCATCATAAAACCAGGAGAAGATGTTTTATATAGCACGGTTTTTAGCAGTGAGCTGATTCAGTGTCCATGTATTTGATGGAACAAGCACCAAATCCCTGAACGTGGCTTTACTGTGTGTTCATTATCTGCTAGTGCTCTTTAATGACAATCAGATGCATGGCCTAATTACTGCCACAGACACCGAGGTGGGGGAGTGGTGGTGTGTGTGTGTGTGTGTGTGTGTGTGTGTGTGTGTGTGTGTGTGTGTGTGTGCAGACTGCAAGGTCAACCAAGGGCATCCTGTTTATGTGTGTGTTTATGGACCTTGGTAAAAGAGATTAAACAAGAGTGACCAAGGGCAGAGGGGCAGGTAAATACACTGCAGTTCATTCGGGTGTGTGTATTTTCAGTTCAGGCCTGTGAGCGTGTATTAGAATCTACATGTCTGTGTGTGCGTGTGTGTGTGTGTGTTTGAATGTAACCTTGACTAAAGGGCAAAATAAAGGGCAAATTGGAATAAATTTATCAAATTATGAAGCCTCGTACAATATTTATAACCAGCGGATTCACTATTCATTACAAAAGATTAAATACCAACTTGTATCAATAATTCATCCTCTTAATCTTCATTTTTACTGCAATTAAGAGCAGAGGCAAATGACATATTTCACACCCAGCTCTAAGATAGTTAGCATTCAATTTACTGAATGTGACTGCAGCTCTGCAGGCTGCTGGTGCCCCCACTGCTCGATGTATAACGTGTTTGGACACATTTATCTAAATAGATTATCATCTGTGGTTAATGATGAAAGCGCACATGATATTACTTAACTTTATATAACACTTGTCTGACAGTAGATGAGACAGAGATGTTGAATAGCGTCAGCAGCTTCAAAGAAAGAAAAAAAAGAGCAACACGATTTGAGGATGAATATACACGAGTAACGGTGCAAGATTAAAAAATGAAAATGATGGTAAACGACTGAATAACTGGACGTTATTTTACGGCACAAACATGGCCGACGTACGTCTGCTTCATCTTGGCAGGTTTAAGATTCATTTTAGTTAATATATATTTGAAGAAGCCAACTCGCTGTCACCTCCTCCGGTACCTAACAAACAGACAAAATTACCCATCAGCCTTCTCGTCCTGCATCCATCTATTCAACCATCCATCCCTCCTTCCTCCCTCTCTCCTTTCTTTTTTTTTTGGTATTGTCCTGCACCGCCGCTGTCCTCTTTTTTCCACCACTAATCCTTTTTTTATTTTATCAATCTGTTCCTATCTTAATCTGTCTATCACTACTTTGTCCATAACTCATGCTGTGATTCATTTTCACTGTTATTCTCCGGTGTTCATCCATCCTCTTACTCCTGTCTGCCATATCCATCTATCCATCTATCCATTCATCCATCCATCCATCCATCTACTCAACTACTCTTCTCTTTGTCATCCCTCCCTTCATCCACGCTTTCTTGTCTTCTTTTTTCATCCAATTTTTACTAATTTCCCTTCCTCATGTTCTACCCTTCCATTGCTTCATCCCTCCATCTTTGCTCTCTCCCTGTCCATACCTCTCTGCAGCCATCTCTCCTTTCTTTGCTTTCACTTTTTGTATTACTCTTCCATCCCTCCGTCCCACTTTTAACTGTATCCTTCATCCATCTGTTTCCAACTCCTTTCATCCATGGGTTCTTGTTTCCTTCCTCTTCACTCTATTCTTCATTTCTTTCCCACACTTTCCGTCTTTTTCTTCATTTCTCTCTTTATTTGCTTCTTTCATCCATCCATTCTTCAGTCCTGGTGTCCATCTCTGCTCTGCACTTTCCCTGTAAACCTCCATAACACTGTCCTCTTTTTCTCATCTTTCACCTTTTCCTGAATCCCCCATCTCTCCATTCATCCTCCATTTCTCTCCCCATCTTCCAGCTCTCCCCTTAACCCTCCTTCCCTCCCTCCCTCCCTCTCTCTCTCTCCCTCTGTCCGTCCGTCTGGAGAGGGGCGATTCATGTAAATGTCAGGAAATATCAGAGCCGGGGTGGTGGGATTAGGCAGCGAGGAGAAGATACACTGATACCAGCAAATATAACGCTCTGACAAGACGGCCAGCACCGGGGATTAGGACACACACACACACACACACACACGTTGCTGGATGTGTTCACTCACACTGAAAGGGTGTCTGTGTGTGTGTGTGTTGTATGAGAATATTGTGTTATGTGACTTCTGCAGTGTTTTGCTGCATTTTAAAGATTTGTTGTGCATGTGTGAAGATTTTCAAGTGACATCTGTAGTGTTTTGTTGCATATTGAAGGTAAAGGTTGAGTGTGTGTGTGTGTGTGTGTGTGTGTGTGTGTGTGTGTGTGTGTGTGTGTGTGTGTGTGTATATGGGCAGGGTGAGTGAACACAGAGAGAAACAGTATGAGAGGTGGAAAGGTGTTTAATACGAGTGTGAAAGCAGTGTAATATTTAACAGCTTAGTGGGATTTGTCTGTCACATTACAGGGGATTGGACTGCTCTGGTAACACACACACACACACACACACACACACACACACACACACACACACACACTGAAAAGGTGAATGGATGCGTTCAGTGACAGCTCCTGAATCTGAATCTTTCTGGGGAGTTTCATCACTCAGATGTTATAAAACCGTCGTCATGTTTGGACGGACGATAAATAACAAATGTGAAGGAAATTTGACAGAGTGTGTTCATAAATGGAGAATTGTTGCCTCAGTAAATGAAGTTTTAAGGTTTTAAATGAAGTTTCTCAAGAAAAAATGGTTATTTACTTGAAATGGATCAATCTGTTAAATTTGATCAATCAGTTTTTCTCTTTCACAGACACAATCATCTGTGTTCTCAAAAACATTGGCTCATAAATGTCATTAACACACGTGTCAGTGAAGGGTGCTTTGGGTTTTCTGAAGGAAATAACTTCATCACACCAAAGTCATTTTGCCTAATTTTTCCTGGGATGTTTTCAGATTTTCAACAACCAAAAGAAAAAAAAAGGAGTCACAACAACAAACAAAAAATATACAACAACTAAACAAAATACAGAACAGTTCCTGACAGTGTTCTTTGTTTAAAGTCGAGCGAAAAAGAGCAAAACTGTGGGACAAAGAAACTGAGATGGGTTTAAAACATAGACCCTGGCAGAGGACGAGAATTCAAATCCTTTTTTTTACATTTAACATTTATATATGTTTTTTTATATATATCATTGACATATATTTATAATATATCTCTACTATGTTTTATGTGTATCAGGACAACAGACCCCCCCTCACAAGATAACACATACACAGTATCGAACAAGCCTCACGGTATATTTTATATATTATTTCCTTTTCAAGAAACTGGAAGTGTGGAGTGCACCACTTTCCCCCGGAGGGGGGTGAGGGGGTGAGCGGGAGGCTGGGGCGTGTCATGGAGGGTGAGGTGGAAGAGAGGTGATGGGTCGAGATTAGACCGTGTTCCTTTGGACACGGGGGACACCAATCCTGTTAGAGAGCTGAACCAAACAGCCCTGAGCACATGGACGCACACAGACACACACACACACAGGTGTACGTATTGTCGCACATGCACACTTAAAGAGGCATCCATCAAAATTTCTGACACGCACAGAGCACATGCAGTTTTTTTTTTGTGTTTATAAGTGTGTGTGTGTGTGTGTGTGTGTGAGAGAGAGAGAAATTTTCAGGTAAGAAGTGATAAGTGACCTCCTAGGTGGCACTTCTCACAGTCTGAGCCGAGTTAAAGAGTGTGTGTGTGTGTGTGTGTGTGTGTAGATGAGGCACTTGTACATTTGTGATTGTGACTGTTGCCACTTGCATGGTGACTCTGACTGTGTGTGTGTGTGTGTGTCTTATCAGTGTAGCTGGTGGAGACAGCTTGTTGGCCTCAGGCCTCTATTTCACCCTACAGACCACACAGACGTGGGGGGAGGGGAGGGAGGGAGGGAGGGAGGAAGGGGGGGGGGGGGGGTGGAGACGGGAGGAAGGTGGGTTAGTGACGAGAGGAGGAATCGGGGTAAAAGAAAGAGGGAGAGACGACACGTTCAGTGACGCTCCAACGTCCCAGATTTTTGTTTGTTTCTGTTTTCTACTAATTCAGTTTTGTTCAAATACATTTGAAGGGAAATGTAATCGCTGCCTGTGAGACGTTTAGTGGCAACATGTTTTCAGGTGTTGTGCTGCACAGACATTGTAGGGAGGTGTTCAGGGAGAGTCTGTGCTTTCAGTTAAATGTTAAATATTAAATGTAAACACATCAGTTCTCAGTCATGACGCCAGTTTTACCTTTTTCAGTCTTGAAGTCTGTGATCTTTCCCGAGTCCTCATCAGGAGCCACGAGCCGCGAAAACAGAACCATAAAAATGTTAATGACAGTTCAGGAAAAGAAAAGAAAACCGCCGTCAGGGATTAGACATGTTGAGCATGAACATCTTCCAGCTTGGTAGATATGTTTGTTAGACATGTTTCCTTATTATGCTGATTAAAAACAGCCAACTCCTCAAACCCCAAAGAAATTTAATCGGAAAATTAAAGAAGCTGCAAGAGAATGTTTTTCATTTTGTCTTTAAAAAAAAATAAAATTAAAAACTTAGTATCTAAACTGTCGATACGTCAGTAAATCGGCTTATCGTTTCAGCACAAGAACTCATAGGTTAGTTTGGCAGCCGAGTCTTTGAACGCACCACAGGTTTCACTTTTCACAACATGGAAATGCTGTGATTAAAATAAGTGCAGGTCTTTACTGACACTGACTTCATTCTGATTTTGATCTGATTTCTAACATTAGAACATCGTCTGAGAAGAAACACTGAATACTTTGATGTGTTGTGAGTGTTTTAGAGAGAGAGAGGGAGGAAGGATGCAAGGAAAGGAGGGAGGAAAGGAGAGGAAGATAAATTGAGGGAAACACGAAAGAAAAAGAAAAGCAGAGGGAGCAGAGGAGGAACAGAGGAGTGAAGGTGATAGAGATCCGGGCCGGTTGACTCTGAGCGTGGAGATTGAAGCATCCTGAACATGCAGAGCGGCTCCTCTCCCCCTCTGAGTGATTTAAATATTGACCTCAGGTTATTACGAGTTTTTTAAATCAAATTACCGAGTGTTGGACTCCTGCCTGATACCTGATAGAGCCAATCAGACGGCTCGTCCCGCTCGCGGAGCTCCACCACACAGCACTTTACATAAATTAAGATTAAAGTTGGGAAGTTTGGGGAGTTAGTTTAACCACGCAGTGACACTCCATCAAGATAGTTTGTGTTTAAAAAAAAAAAAAAAAAATCTCAGTGTTGGTGTTAATCCCTGGTTTAAGATCCGCACAGCTGCATTTTCAGGTCATTTGAAAGTGATAAAACTCAGTGTGTGGAGCTGCAGGGCTTTTGTGTTACAGACAGTGACACACTATAACAGCAGCAATAAGTTTCACATCAACAACACTGAAGGCTATGTATTTAAAATAAATCACAAGATGAAAGTTTGCAGCATCAGGAATTCATTTATGCATAAGGTATCAAGATATTTAACATATTGAACTGATATTCAACGTAAACGTCTCCATAAGTGACCTCCGTGTCTTATAAAAATATGGCTGATTCATAACCAGTGAAAAATATTGTGAAGGATTCTGATATTTCTTGTTCCAGTGATTCTTCTTCATGGATAGATAGATAGATGTCTGATTCTGGGATAAATAAACGAAAACAAGTTGCGCTCATATAAGATAAAGTGAAATGTTCATGTTAAATGCACATGTTGCTTTAAATGAATCCAAATCATGTGTCATGATCCTGGATTTGAATTCTCTCTCCCACTGATGCTGCGTCTGTTCCCGCTGTGTTTCCTCTTCACTGAGACGTGTGCTCAGAACGAGCAGAGCTTCACTGAGCTTTGTGTGAACGACGCGTCCGTTTCCCCATTAAACTGTTAAAAAGTTTGACTTTCTGCTGCTGCTGTCCTCACACTGAAACCACTCACGAAGCTAATTGAGTACAAATAATGTTATAACTGATGTTTAAGCCAAACAAAGTCGAACGCTCTGAGGTTCTTAAAACTGTTTTTTGACCTTTTTGCATCAGAGCCTGCATGATATTGAAAACTAATGTTGTTAATCATCAGCAATGATCTGCTGTGGCTCATGGAAATGACTGAAATCAGCCTAAATTAATGCTCCTCCAAACACACACGGTCAGTGAATCCATCTTTTTTTTTCCCGTCCTAAAGTTGGTGAGACACAAAGTGAAAACTGTCTCACACGCCCTGCTCTCCTCCCTCCCACCTGCAACATCTATAACGGCTAAATGAAATATGCAAATAATCGCCGCCGATCCCAATAAGAAATAATTAACGCTGTCTGCTCTCCGTGGCAGCAGGTATTAGCATGCCAAAGCACTCCAAAATGTAATTTATAAAGTGAGTTTAAAAAAAAAACACCGAGCTCTTTCTGTGTCTTTGCCAACGGCAATCTGACGATTCTAATGCACTCTGAGAGAGGGAATAAATTGATAGTGGTGGCGGCGGGCTTTTTCTGTTTTAATTTTCTATTCCTGATATTTTTCAAATATTTAATTATGTGGATGGTAAAAGTGAATATGTAAAGTGGGTGTTTTTCTTTTCTTTTTTTTTTTTTTTTTGAAGCCACAGATGGTTTGTGTCATATTAGCTTGTTAAACATGGATATGGCAGTGGTGATTATTAGAAGAAGTATTTGAGTTTGATGAAAGTTGTGGGAAAGTGGCGGCGAAGGCGGCACAACAGTCGGTTAACGAGCCGACGCCTGGAGAGCAAAGAAATAAGTTTGCTTCCTTCGGCTCGACACGGTGACAGACGGGTGGAACAGAAAGTTTGGATATTTCTCCTCCAGCTTCCTTTTAGTGCTTAAATGCAAAGGTGAAACTCGGATTTTTGAGTACGTGTGTGTGTGTGTGTGTGTGTGTGTGTTTGCTGTGGACGTTCAGTTGTGTGAAGCCTTCTCACACCTTCAACTTTCCCAACCTAAGTTTCTACTCAGAGAAGGTTTTTATAGATTGAACAGAAGTAAAACACCCTGACGTGAATACAGGCGTCCTCAGTACGTAACCTCTCTTTCATTACATTTCAGATCTGTTTTATGAAGTTGTTTTTTTTTTTTGACAGTTTCTTTGGAGAAAATGATGCAAATCAGGACCAAGTGAGACAGCTAGGATTTTATTTCAAAATAAGAGCATGACTGCAGCTGATTGAGAAGGTGTTCTGAAACAGTGCACACGAGGCTGGTGAAGGAATTCTGCTCAGACAAGGAACCAGACACATGTTCACACACACACACACACATATATGTACATGTATATACAACCAGGCTGCCATGGACATATGGACTGACACATGAATACAAATGAATACATCTATGCAAGGACACAAAGAATAAACACTGTGAAAAACACAAACACTCATGAGCAGACACTCTTTTTCACTTTATGTTACACACACACACACACATACACACACACACATGCACACACACATGCACACACACATGCATACACACACGCAGACTGTCCTCCTGGTGACTTAATTACATCCCCCCTCCCTTTCTCTGCTCTCAAAGCCACACAATCAAAACCACATTTTGATATCATTTCACTCATTTGTATTCATACACATGCATTCAGACACACACACACACGCACACACACACACACACATGCACCCGCTCTCTCTCTCAGTTTCTGATCAAAGATTCTCCGTCTTGTTTTTAAATAAAAAGCAACAAGGACCACTGTAGGCTGTAATTACTACCAGAGAGTCTGAAGCAGAATTTGTGTGTCTCTGTGTGTATGTATATGTATGAGTGTGAGCGTGTGTGTGTGTGTGTGTGCGCCTGCACATGTCTGTCTTGCTGTCAGTTTGTGAGTTGCAGTGTGTGTTGTATGTGTGTTATTCTACTTTGGTTCTTTGTCTTGTCATTGTCGTCTGGCTGCTTCTTGTGATATGAGAGTGTGTGTGTGTGTGTTTGTGTGTGTGTGTGTGTGTGTGTTTGTGTGTGTGTGTGTGTGTGTGTGTTTGTGTGTGTATGTGTGTGTGTGTGTGTGTGTGTGTGTGTGTGTGTGTGTGTGTTTTACACCATCTGATGCTGTTGTAGAAAGTGTTCATCCATATTATCCCCGTTAGTCATGACTGACTACCTGAAAACGACAGTCAGATCCTTCTTTTCATGTTTACTGAAAACAGGATGAGAGTGAAGGAAGAGAAGTGATGGGACGGATAATGGATGTAAAGAAAGAAGGAGACGGAGAAGTGAGGGAGTAATATAAGAAAGCAGAAGGAGGTGAGATGAAATGGATTGTTGAGGGGAAGAAGGGATGAAAAATGAAAAGCAAGATGAATGGAAGGAAGGATGAGGACAGGATGAATAGATAGAGGAGAGGACAAACGGAGATATGGATCAAGATGACAGCAATAAATGAAGGAAGAGGAAAAGAGCACAGGACAGGAGGATAGATGGCAAAGGACAGATGAAAAGAAGAGGGTTGGACAGATGGAAATACAGAGATGATGAGAGGAAAATGTAAAAGAACAGAATGGAGCAGGGGAAGAGAAGAGTGAAAAGAGGAGAACTTGAAGGAAAGCAATGAAGGTGAAGAAAAAAGAGGGTGTGATGGAAGAGGGATGAAGGAAAGAGAGGAAGGATGGAAGAAAAACAAAAAGTGGATGAAGGAATCCATCAGGATGGAGGGATGATATGTCCACTGAGATGGATGAAAGTATGGAACCAGGTTGAGGTATAAGAAGCATGA
Source organism: Toxotes jaculatrix (assembly GCF_017976425.1). Taxonomy (NCBI): domain Eukaryota; kingdom Metazoa; phylum Chordata; class Actinopteri; family Toxotidae; genus Toxotes; species Toxotes jaculatrix. The sequence continues at coordinate 1,380,287 of NC_054410.1, read as the reverse complement.
AGGAGAACATGGACAGAGAAAGGTGGAGAGGAAAGAAAGGATGAAAAGATCAAGCGGAAGTGAGAAGAGATGGATAGAGTAACGTTTGACAGTGGAAAAGAAGGAGAGAAGAACGAAGATGTGAAATGAAGGAAAACTAAAACAAGGTATAAGAACAAAAGATGAGAGGAAGACGAGGATTTGATAGAAGAGTGATAAAAGCAAGGTTGAGCAGTAGAGAAAGGGGGAGCGCAGGATGTATGAGGGGATGGAGGGATGAAGGGGTGGATAGATGGATGTGATGGAGGTGTGGAGGCTGTTTTTGTCTCTCTACCTGTGAGGCACAGTAAATCAGAGGCAGATAAGGTAATTCTGTGAGCTGTACATCATCAGGCTGCAGACAGTTTTATGGCCAGCAGATTGGCTGTAAGGGCTGCTGATTACAATGAGGGAGGGGGGGGAGGAGGGAGGGGGGTGAGGGGAGGAGAGGAGAGGCGAGGAGAGAGCATTCAGGGAGGTGTTTGGGGACGAAGCCCTATGTGTGTTAAAGTTTGACAGCAGATACGTGAGGTTGATACTGGGATGTGAAGGATACTGTGATATCAGATGGTGTGTAATGTTCTTCATTTTAGCCTCTTTTAGCTTTTAGTTTTGGTTTTTGTGATTTCACACGTTTGCTGTTCAGTTGAGTCTCAGTGTTTCCAGCAGCATCAGACGAGCTCTGATACACTCACTGATATGATGGGAATCACCTCTGTGTGTGTGTGTGTGTGTGAGATTGTGTGTGTGTGTGTGTCTGTGTGATCGCGATCAGAGCGATCACACAGTGGAATCAACACTTTCTACACAAACTGAACATTATAGCTGGAGAACATGGAGGTAGGTTTAATTAATAAAGCGGTAACTGTCAGTCTTCCCGTTGTGTTTAAAGCCGTCTCAGGTGTTTGGGGATTTTGTTCCCAGTGTCGGTCTCTTGCTGAAGTGCCCCTGAGCAGGGCTCGTTGCTGCTGATGTTGCGGTTAAACCCACAGCCTCTCCAGCACTTTCGGACTCTCTCCTCCAGACCGCTCTGAATATTTCAAGCTTTCCGCTCTCAGGAAGATCCACACCGGACTAAAAATTACAAGTGCCGCTGGTGGTTAATTACAATTTCATGACCACCTCCAGTAAAAGGAGTCCAGTTGGTGATGTGGGGGTCGAGGAGGACACAAAATGGCCGCTGAGAAATGGCCGCCGGTGCAGAGCGGTGTTACTGTATGTGGAGCGAAAGCAGATGGTGTTTATTTAGTATTTATTCTGCACTTCATCATCTCCCCTCCACTAATCCACTGGCTGCTGTACGCACCACTGACCACGCCGTATCGCTAACCTCTGCCTGGATCACAGAGAACCGAGACCGTGTGTGTGTGTGTGTGTGTGTGTGTGTGTGTGTGTGTGTGTGTGTGTGTGTGTGTGTGTGAGAGAGAGAGAGGGAGAGAGGATGATGTCTATCCCTCCATCTGAAACCTTGTTAAATATTCATTGACAATTATTCTGCTTTGACCGAGGAGTTAGATGATGCTACTGCAGAGAGAGAGAGAGAGAGAGAGAGAGAGAGAGAGAGAGAGAGGGGGAAACTGAGAAAGTGTGTGTGTTTGTGTGTGTGAGAGAGAGAGAGAGAGTGTGAGTGAAAGAGCGAGAGATGAAGGCGAAGAATAATAGAAGACTGTCTTGGTAATATTATGATAAATCACTTGTATGTAAAATCATTAAATGACCTGAAGACAAACCAAAAACGCAGACTGACAGAGAGACCACCCACTCACTCTCTCTCTCTCTCTCTCTTTCTCACACACACACACACACACACACACATCACACACACACACACACACACCAGGTCTGAGCATGATTAGGTAAGCTTATTAAATATTAAATATCAAATAGTGCCCTTGGTCGACTCTCCTGCCGTTTGACAGTCTGACTCTGTGAAAGAGACAGAAGTGAAACACTCATCCAGGTACAGCCATCGCTCTCTCTCTCTCTCTCTCTCTCTCTCTCTCTCTCTCTCTCTCTCTCTCTCTCTCTCTCTCTCTCCTCTCTCCCTCTCTCTCTGTGTTTGGACCAGTACCAGCTGTGCAGCCTCAGTCTGCTGAACGCCTTGGTTGTCGTCCTCGCTCAGATTGTCTAACAGCATCTGACCCCACCTTTCTGACATCAGAATCGTGGGAGGAGCCGTGTCTGATCGCTTCTGTTCATTTCTGAAATTGGTAATCGCGCAGTGCCGACACGCCCACCTTGCGATATGATTGGTCAGGAGAGGTCAGCCCTGTCTCACCTCTCTCTGTGAAGGCAGACGCATTACTCGCCTTGCTGAGACCTCCTGAGACCTTTACACACAAATAATACGACATACAACGACAGACAACAAAGCTAAACAAAAGTAAGCAAATGAAATGTTTATATGCAGTCGTAGTGACAGTGGTGCCTGCACAGAGCTGACTCTAACTCTAACTCTTCGACAGCGATCTGTCAAACATGGTGGCCGTCTTAACAACCAGAAGGATTTTGGAGAGACGATGTTGTCGTTTTACAGTATTGCCCGAACATGTTTCGAATTGTCCAATAAAATGCTACTCCGGTCGTCTCCGTGGCGAACGCCCTCTCAGGAGTCGTTACAGCAGCTGCTGATTCCAGCTGAGGCGTCTTACCGGTTGGCCGGAGTTTCCGTCCCAACTAACGAGGCCGTAAAAAGATCAGAATCTGTTCCCGGCTGAGCAGCGAGCTAACGTCTCCCCTGGTAATTTAGGGGCAGTTTTTTTTTAATTC
>NC_054410.1:1347500-1370000 GCF_017976425.1 Toxotes jaculatrix | reverse complement strand
TGTGGGGGTTCCTGTGGGGGTTCCTGTGGGTTCCTGTGGGGGTTCCTGTGGGTTCCTGTGGGGGTTCCTGTGGGGGTTCCTGTGGGTTCCTGTGGGGGTTCCTGTGGGTCCAGATCTGATCCTTCAGGGAACAAAATCATCTGATCATTTATTTAATTAACAAAAGAAACTGGAACAAGTTTTTACTTTTTCAGTGAAGAAAAATGATTTAAATCTGTCAGTTTCTATCAGTTTCTTCATTTCATACACTGACTGTGCTCAGTCTCTCTCTCTCTCTCTCTCTCTCTCTCTCTCTCTCTCTCTCTCTCTCTCTCTCTCTCTCTCAGTTTGTCGTTCGTCTGCAGAAACATTGTGTTGTGTTGTTGTGTGTTGCCTGTGTACAGTGAGTGCTGTCAGCTCTACAGCTGTTTTCAATGAGAACTTCTTTTCAAATTCTTCCTCTAATCTTTTGCCACCACCGCAGTTCCTCACTCGCTCACTCACAGTTTTCTCTCTCTGATAAGGGGTGAGTGGATGAATGGAGAAGTGGAGGAGAAGAGATTGAGGGAAGGAGGTAACAGAGGGTCAGTGGAGGTGAGCTGAAGGTCTTTCTAGTTGACTTTAACTTTAGATGGAATCATCAGCAGAAACATCTGGACAACACAAGCAGCCTGCGGACAACACACACACACACACACACACACACACACACACACACACACTTCACTTGTAGGTCTGTTTTACAGATGTAACTGATTCAGATTCATACGACAACTGTTTGTTTTTGTTGTGATAAAATGATAAAAGTCAGATTTGTGAATAAATGACATTTAATCCTTTACATTATGGAGGGACTTTAGTTTGATTCATTAATTAATTAAAACACAGAATGAACATTATAGATATGTGTGTGTGTGTGTGTGTGTGTGTGTGTGTGTGTGTGTGTGTGTGTGTGTTTTCATGTGTTGCCAGCAATTATTTATTCTGTTCTCAAAGATGAAAGCGGAGCATTCATTCATTCATTCAGCTGCTTCACACAAATCAAACTGTATTACAGTATCAACATGCACGTGTGTGTGTGTGTGTGTGTGTGTGTGTGCACACACACACACACGCGCGCGCACACACACACACACACGCACACACGCACACAGATGTTGAAAGAAATTAACATCAAATATGAATTAGAAAGACAAACAGGAAATCTGTGGACGTCTGAGCATCTGTATGTTAGAGCATACGTTCTCTGTCGGCTGATAACTGTCTCTGATCTTTATGAATGAGTCATCTGCTGTTTGCTGTAGCTGCTCAGCAATGCAACACCAATGCAGACTAATGTGTTAGTGTCACCTGGAGCTTCAAATGTTTACTACACCCAAAGAGAGTGTTTGACGAAACCATGTTCCAGTGATTTAGGTGAAGGTGGAGTCACAAGAAGGGTCGAGTTCTTCCTCTGGGGACAGTGAATATCATCACATAATTTCATGTCAGTCTGTCCATCCGTTGCTGAGACACATTAGTCTTGTCCAGCAGGAGCAGAGAGACAGACGGCGAATCGGAGGGACTCTTGTTTAAACTTGCTCTCCACCTTCGTGGTGGAAAAACCTGCAGAATTCTAAGACGACTGTTTTTGGGCAACGCTCCGGGCAACAATCAGCACAGTCGGCCAACAGCCCAGAACTCATTCACAGACCTCCTGGCATTCAGATGTTCCTGCCAGATTAAAGAAACAATGCTGAGGGGACACCTCAGGCGCTGCTGGACGCTCAGGTGTCGCTGCTGCTTCACAGGTCACGAGGCAAGACGCAGACAGGTCATGTGGTCTGTTACAGAGATACGAGACGGTGTTTGGGACGAGTGAACTTCCTGCATCTAAGGATAATACTGTTATGTTGACATGATCAGCTGATTGATTTGTGTATTGATTTATTAGCTGATATTTGTTTTTAATGACTCTTGTTGAAGAGCAGACGATGTGTGCAGCGTGTTTATATGCTGCTGCTGCTGCTCAGCTCTCAGTCCTAACACTGCTGTGTGATTGGCAGTTATAGCCCCGGGAAAACCCCAGGAGACACACACACACACATACACTCAGACACACTAACATAAGCACATTAGCACACATGCACACAGGTAGGGGATCGAGCCACATTTTCACAGCAGCAAATCAACTCAAACACATTCACATACATGGATTTTGAACATGAAAACATGAAGAAACACACACACACACACACACACCTCAGGGGAGATGTGCTTGTGAGGGTTTCCAGGGATGCTGGGTAAATTGGTCCTGACATGTAAACAAAAAGCCCCAAAATGGCTTGATTCAGCACATTGTGGTGCAACGCACACACGCACGCACACACACACAGACACACAGAGGCAGATCTACAGAAAAAACACAAGCTCTGTGTGTGTGTGTGTGTGTGTGTGTGTGTGTGTGTGTGTGTGTGTGTGTGTGTGTGTGTGTGTGTGTGTGTGTGTGTGTGTGTGTGTCAGGGGATAGTCTACATATTCATCAAATGAGGCAGATTCTTATTGATTCTTGTGTCTATTAGCAATGTTAAAGACAAGACTGGAAACTCTAGACTCAGCCGTTCCATTTGAAATCACACACACACACGCAAACACACACACACGCAGCTGACAAAATGTTTGATTCTGTGTGCTTTGATTTATTTTTGTTTCTTTAATCGGTTCTTGTTGCGCGTATCATCGCAGTTCTTGATTCTGTGGTTCACATTTTAAAAACAGAAGTTTATTATATAGCTTCATGCTTCATGATAACATGTTGCTGCTGAGTTTTCTGTGCAGTGCAGGATGAGAACCGGTGTTTCTGGAATCACAGATGAGGCAGCTGACGGCAGAAACTCAGACGTTCTCCTCAGAACGCTGAGCCTCAGTGATGAGCACTGCCCTGATTTAACGTTGTCTTCTTCTTCCACCTCTATACATCTGCTGCCCCTGTGGGTGCATCAGCACCATGGACACGGCACATCACACCAACGGTGTGAACTGTGTTTACAACCTGTGTGACTCATTTTAATTTTAACTGTATGTCAGATTTGTGGAGTGGTAAGAAAAATGTCACCATAATTTATGGAAACGTCCAAAAATGAGGAGCATAAAACTCAGACTGTACAAATACTCTCAAAAAACAAACATGTTTTTACACCACTTTACACACAGTCTGCATCCATGCAGCCAAATATCTTCATCTAATGTGAATGTGCTGATCTGTGCTTCACACATATTGTATATGTATACACACATCTGCAAACGCACTTGAGTCTGTGTCAAGTTCAGTTTACAGACAGGCACAATAAACACACACACACACACTCTCTCTCTCTCTCTCCCCTCTCTCTCTCTCTCTCTCTCTCTCTCTCTCTCTCTCTCTCTCTCTCTCTCACACACACACACACACACAGAGTGATGAGTTGGGCTGCTTCCCAGTCTGAAGGATCTTCAAGGATTTCTATCTAAATTATTTCTCTTCAAACTAGACTCGTGACTCCATCTGTTAGTGTGTGTGTGTGCGTGTGTGTGTGTGTGTGTGTGTGTGTGTGTGTGTGTGTGTGTGTGTGTGTGTGTGTGTGTGTGTGTGTGTGTGTGTGTTTTAAACTGACACTGTGTTCCAGTTCTGTGTCCTCAAGGCGTGCAGGAGAAATTGCTTCAGTGTGTGTGAGTCTGTGTGTGTGTTTCATTATGGCTTCAGCTGTTCGCTGTGGAAAAGCTACGACTACAAGACGAGATTCACCTGCTTTGTGCAAACTACAGGAAAAACTGACTGAATAATAACTGACTGACTGACTGAGTCTCTGACTGACTGAGTCTCTGACTGAGTCTCTGACTGAGTCTCTGACTGACTGAGTCTCTGACTGACTGAGTCTCTGACTGAGTCTCTGACTGAGTCTCTGACTGAGTCTCTGACTGAGTCTCTGACTGACTGAGTCTCTGACTGACTGAGTCTCTGACTGAGTCTCTGACTGAGTCTCTGACTGAGTCTCTGACTGACTGACTGACTGACTGACTGAGTCTCTGACTGACTGAGTCTCTGACTGAGTCTCTGACTGACTGACTGACTGACTGAGTCTCTGACTGACTGAGTCTCTGACTGAGTCTCTGACTGACTGACTGACTGACTGACTGAGTCTCTGACTGACTGAGTCTCTGACTGAGTCTCTGACTGACTGACTGACTGACTGACTGAGTCTCTGACTGACTGACTGAGTCTCTGACTGAGTCTCTGACTGACTGACTGAGTCTCTGACTGACTGACTGAGTCTCTGACTGAGTCTCTGACTGACTGACTGAGTCTCTGACTGAGTCTCTGACTGACTGACTGACTGACTGAGTCTCTGACTGACTGACTGAGTCTCTGACTGAGTCTCTGACTGACTGACTGAGTCTCTGACTGAGTCTCTGACTGACTGACTGACTGACTGAGTCTCTGACTGAGTCTCTGACTGACTGAGTCTCTGACTGACTGAGTCTCTGACTGAGTCTCTGACTGAGTCTCTGACTGACTGACTGACTGACTGACTGACTGACTGAGTCTCTGACTGACTGAGTCTCTGACTGAGTCTCTGACTGACTGACTGACTGACTGAGTCTCTGACTGAGTCTCTGACTGACTGACTGACTGACTGACTGACTGACTGAGTCTCTGACTGACTGAGTCTCTGACTGACTGAGTCTCTGACTGAGTCTCTGACTGACTGAGTCACTGACTGACTGACTGACTGAGTCTCTGACTGACTGACTGACTGACTGAGGTTGTGTCCACGTAACCCAGACATTTACATTTTTAATCTTTTGTCAACATTGAGCTTTTTCTAAAAGCTGTGTGTGTCTCTCACCGTAGGACAGATTTAACCGACCACTTACAGCAGCTGCTTTCTTGACAGCTGTTGCTCTCAGACACACTTTTGATTGAAGTGTTCAGTGACAAGAACGAAGCTGGAACTGACTCTGTTGTCAGTCTCTCGTATATTTATTGTCTGTGTAAATTTATTGGTTCCAGATGTCCGTTATTAGTTTTCTTCTGATGTGCCTCCTCGACCAGCAGCAGACTTCCCTTCATCCTTCAGTATAACTAATGTTTGTAGGTGTTAATTTAGCATGTGACTTGAAAACATTAAGGATTTCACACAGATAGAATTAACTTAAAAATGAGAATAATTTAGTCTTTGGGGGAAAATCATGACTGAGAAAATGTAAAGATGTTTTTAAAGGCAGAACTTTGGGACAGGGGTTAGATCCATGTGTCTGATTGGCTGTCAGTCTCTGAGCATACATGTGATTAATCATCCGATCACCGGACAGCTGCTCGTAAAGGTCAGTCCCACCTCAGAGTAGCTGCTTGATAAATGTGTCTTATTCACTTTTAGCAAAGAACCTTTTCACTCATAAATTAGCGGAGTTTTAAATGTAATTCTGGGCCCAGATTCAGAGTCATAGGCTGCATGAGGGAACATATTAGCAAAGAAAAGAGCAATCTAACCAACTAATGAACAACTTGACTGATTTACTGACTCACTGCCTGACTAACCAGCCAGCAAACAGCCTGCAAGCGCAGCCAAGAGCAAAGCAGAGAGACGTAATGAATGAAAGTGGAGAGACATTTAGACAAAGTGAGAAACATTTTCTCTGAGAGCTTCCAGTTAGTTTCATTTCTGTAATAGCAGCACACTCACAAACAAAACTCGGGTCCACACACACACACACACGCACACACACACACCTTGACGCACACAGACGCAGACAGTGCTGTTGATTGTGTATTGCCGGTTTGTTTATTAGCTCTCTGATTGAGCGGCTCTGCCTTACACAGATTGGATGACCTTTCCAGATCCTTCTGCCGAGTCCGCTAAGTAGATCGGATGGCAAACGCGACGCAGCGACGCTTTATTCAGATTGTTACCGAATGAGGAAAAAGCAGGCGGTCATATGTGTGTGTGTGTGTGTGCGTGGCTGTTTGTACACACTCACTCTGCCTTCATTGGTTCAATTGAAGCCTCATCTCCATATAGTTTGTATGCAATTACATCTGAACGGCGTGCTGAGTGCCTCTATATGATAGTGTCTGGATACTGAGTGCGACTGGCTGTGATGTGTGTGTGTGTGTGTGTGTGTGTGTGAAGGATAATTTGTGAGACAGAGCTGTGATTCATGCTCGATGTGTGTGTGTGTGTGTGTGTGTGTGTGTGTGTGTGTGTGTGTGTGTGTGTGTGTGTGTGTGTGTGGAGGGATTCATGGTCGATTTGTGTGTGTGTCTTTATGGGAACATTTGTGCAGGCTTGCTGAGTGTGTGTGTGTGTGTGTGTGTGTGTGTGAGAGGTAATTTGTGCCAGAGAAAAGCGATTCATGCTAAATGCGTATGTGTGTGGTTTTATGGGTAATTTGTGTTCGCGAGGTGTGTGTGTGTGTGTGTGTGTGTGAGAGAGAAATCAAAGTGTGTATATACATTTATATGCATATACATGTACATGCGGAAATAGAAGCGTGTGTGTGTGTGTGTGTGTGTGTGAGCCGAGATGAGACTGCAGGATAAGCATGGAGTGTGTTTCTAGTGGCTTGTTGGCCGCTCATGGGGCTTTAAAGGGCACGTCCGTCAAAACGTGGCACGGCCGAATCTCATTCATCTGCAATAAACAGCTAATCACACTCAGAGGAAGATGATCCCACTCAGACACACACACACACACATCCTGTGTTCATTTTCAGTCAGAGGTTTTACATATCACGAAAAGGTTGTTTGCTGTTTTACTTTTAATCTTCTCCAGATCTATCGTTGGAGATCATGAATTTCCTCTGCGTGTCGTGTGATTGAGTCCTGCTTTCCCTTCTCTGTCTCCCAGGCTGAGCTGATCTCCAGTCAGTGTGAAGCACAGCGAGCCGCTCTGGAGCAGATGGCTGTCAAACTAAGCAGCCTACGCTACCCCTCACCCACCAGCAGGAGGCACTGCAGTCAGCTGGCCAGGAGCAACAGGTAAACACACATCAGATCCCAGCTCAGTAAACACAACAGTAAACTTGTTGACATGTTGACAGTGGGTTCCATGGATGTATTAACAGAGCTGATGCCGCGTCTGACGGCCCAGTCAGCTTGGGACCCAGGTAAGCAGCAGACGACATGACATGCTGTGTCTGAGTCACAAGGGAATTTTAAAAAAAACATCCAAGATGGCGTTCGGTCATTCTAATCTCAGGTTTCCCCTTTGGCCTCCGTGTGGAGCACGTGGAAGGTTCTGGTTCGATCTCCTGACCAGCAGAATAAATCTCCTCACTCCTTCCTCATTACCACCACTGAAGTGCCTTTGAGCAAGGCGTTTAGCTCCCAGCTGCTGAACTCCAGAGGAAGAAAGCATTTATCTATTCTGGTAATAATCCACGACAGGTGCCCTGAATCGGGAGCAGCCTCTGTTCTCTGTGCACAGAACTCCCAATGAAAAACGGCATAAAAGAAGAAAATAAAATAGAACAGAACAGACACGAGACCAGACAGAAATCCCACACGTTTGTTCTGTGTTGTGATGAGAAAGACACTCTGACAGGAAAACACACACGAGACTGAGACACAACAAAGTTACATGTGACGCATACACACTCAGTCGAATGTAATCACACACACACAGAGTGCGAGTGTTAACAGCAGTAATCTGGTGTGGCCAGGCTCGGCGGGCGGCATCTTTGGTCACGCTGCCTGTTGCCGTTTCATCCTCGGCTTTGAGGAGCCTCCCTCCGCTGTTATCACTCACACGCAGGGCACACACACACACACACGTTAAACACACAATAAAAACATACACTAAGTTGTGTGTATGCAAATGACAAACGGAGCTTAAATTGCCCACTGCGAGTCTGTAGTATGTTGTGTTCTGCAGACTTCATGGGTGTTGTCAGTGTGTCGTCACAGTGACTTACATGAGGGATGTGCTGTGTCCTCAGTGCACACGCACACACACACGCACACACACACACACACAAATGTGTTCAAATTGAGCGTAAATTGCAGTTTTGGTGGCAGCACTGTGTTGGTGAATGTGGACGACTGTTTGATTTGAATAAAAGGAAAATAAGTTGTTTACGTACACAGACAGAAAACACACAAACACACAAATGTAAATGAAAGATTCATTTTGTTTGTGTTTGTGTTTTCCTGTCCTCTGTGGCTGCAGTGTAATGTTTCACTAATTTACACTGAATGTGTTGGATACTAATAGGTTATTCATATATTAGCTGCTGCGTTTCAGATTTACATGTGTGTGTGTGTGTGTGTGTGTGTGTCTGCGTGTGTGTGTGTCCAGTGCAGCGGTGTGTGTGATGAGTTTCATATTAAGTGGATGTTACATGTTTTTCTTAGCTGCTGTGGGCTGAGCTCAGTGGAGGTTTCTGGTTTTGGTTCAGTTGTAAAGAAAATGAAGGTCAGACCGAATCACTGACTGATCTCACACAAAATGTCTCACTTTAAATTTTTGGTTTTTCTGAAACTATTTTTGGATCCACAACAACGATCAGTGAATGATATGAATGAGTTATAATTTCTGACAGATTCTTCATCTTAATATTTAAAATGTGATTCACGTGTTTCCATCTGCAGGTTTCTGTAAAATGCAGATATGAAGCATTTTAAATGAAAAAATGTTTGCAAACAAAATCATTTATTTGATAAACTGGTTCATTCATTCATTCATTTATTCATTCAGAAGCGCTTTGAATGCTCAACTTAAGGAAGTGCACCGAATAAAGTAACCTGCATTAATTCATTCATTCTGTTCTGTAAGCAAAAGAAATACCAGTTTATGAATACATGAACCAATGAACAAGTGAGTAAGAAAACAATAAATGGAGAAATGAGAAAATGAACGGCAGAAAAAAGAATAAATAAATAAAAACTAATGAATGATTAAGTAAATAAGTATGTGAGTGAAGTGAGTCAGTCAGTCAGTGAACGTGTGAATGTAAATAAGTGAATGAGTGAATGAATGGGTGAATGGATTAGGAAAAGAGTGAGTTAACGGATGAATGATTGATGACATGAATGGGTGTGAATGAGTGTCACAGGTTCATCAGGTGATCTGTCTCTGTCGGGGCGAATTCTTCACAATGAGTGAATGAATGAGTGAATGGGTGAGTGAATGAGTGTCAGCAGGGGGCGCTGTGCTGCTGCTCAGTGACAGCTTTAATGTCCGTGTGGGATGAATCCATTAGACGAGTGTCGGTGAATCACCTCATAAATCCAACACAGGCTCTGACTGAAAGGTGACGGCTGCCGATATGACTCATTCAACCTTTCATTCTATCACTTCATCCCCCTCTCCTGTCCATCTACATCCCCCCTTCACTCTCTCCTCTTCCTCACAATCCCTTCCCATCCTCCACTCTTTCCTTTTTCATCATCTCTTTGCTTTCTTTCCCTCTTCCCTTAATCCCTTCTTTCCTTTTACCTTCTACCTTCTTCACTTTTCCTTCTTTATCTCCCTTAGTTACTTTTTGTCTTCTTCTGGCCTAACATCATCCCTTCCTGTCTCCTTTTCTTGTCCTTCTGTTCATCCTTTTATCCAGTTTCTGCCTTTTCATCTCTATCCATCTTTCCTCCTTTACCCTCATTTCCTCCCCTCTCCTCCTCTCTTTTCCTTTCCTTCCTCAACTTCTCCTCCTCCTTTCCTGTTTCCATTTTTCTCCTTTCCTCCTCTCTGTTTCCCTCTTTCATTCTTTCTCCTCTCTGTCTCTGACATTTCTTCTTCTCTCCTCTTTCTGCTGTGGGATGATGAATTAGAGACAGTGGTTACAGCTGCTATCGCTGCTGCAGCAGCAGGCGGAGGACAGGGAGGGAGAGAGCGAGTCAGGAAGCAGGAACTGGGAAGTAGAAAGTGGAGGATGATGGCAAATACATCCATATACGGGAAGCTCGACTGGAAAAGAGACTGTGTTTTAACAGTTGTAAAAAATAAAAAAACAAACAAGCAAATAAACAAAACATAAGAGTAAACAACAAAGGCAACACCAGCTTTTAAAAAGGAGACGTTTCACAGGAAATCCAGATCCTTCCAGGAACATCTTCCAGATTTGTGGTTTCGCTCATGTTGCACAAAGTAAAGTCCAAAACGGGGACGCTGTGAGCTGCACTTTTATCGACAGGAGACGGTGGGACAAAACAGCGTGAACTTACTGTCCTGTCAGTGACTGAGCTAAGCTAACGAGCTAAGCTAACGAGCTTGTTAACGATTGTTTGTTTAGCGAATGTGTTTTGTGTTGTTATTGTGTACTTGTTAGTTTGCAGTAGCAGCAGTTTACACATCTCGTTCTCTGCTGTTTCACTTAATTACAGTTTATTTCTGATGAGACCAGGAAATAAAAAATAACAAGAATATTTTAATAAGAAATAGAAATAGAGAAAGATTCCAGTCAGTGTTTTTGCTGACCTCAGTAGTTTTATTACCCCCTCTGCTACTGTGATGTAAATGTGTACTCCAGTGTGTGCGTGTGTGTGTCTGTGTGTGTGTGCCATGCCAGCTTACTGCTCGTTGTGTAGAGGAAACCTGGTTAACAGGCAGTTGTTGTTGTGGTGTCGGCAGAGACAGTGAAGAAGCTGACGTCTTGTTTCCAGCTGTTAATCCTTTGAAATGAACCACATTTGATAATTTAACTGGAAAAACCACGTGAGACACAAATTATTATTCCAAGTAGAATATTTTTATGTCTGGAGGGGATGTTAAACTTTAACTGAGAGCTAGTTTTTGGTCTACTTCCCACTGAGACTATTTGACATTCAAATGCTTTGCTCAAAGGCACCAACTTTGCAGCAGGATGTGGTGTCTGAGCGCGAACACCTAACATTTAACTGTCCAACCTCAGCAGATGCAATCCAATTAAATTTCAACCAACTAAATCTTTATTTTCAGAGTGTGAAATGTCCATTAAACTACTGTAGACATCAAGATTTTCCCCCAGTGTTTAGATTTGCACATGTTCACGTGATGCATGCTACGTTTCAATATATCCACTGTTGACGAGAATTATGACAAGTTAGAAATGAACAATAGATTTCTATAATTTGAATTTCCTCAAGTGACTAAATGTCAGAATAGCTCGCCATAACACTCCCACGCGCTCCGTCGGTGCCGCGTGACAGAAACAGAACCTGACACTTCAAAGGCTCTGTAACCGTCCCGGTGTCGAACGCAGCCCCGCAGTGCCGCCACGTCGCTCCTTCCTCTCCGATTTGTCTGTTTTCTCGTCTTCCACCCCCCGAGAGATCCTGTTTTACAAAGCGTTTAGTTAACATTAGTGTGAGAACAAGACGGAAACAGGGGAGAGGAGGGGAGGTGGGGAGTGAAAAACGACGAACGACAAGAGAAAACAATCTGTGCGAGTGTTGTATCTGCTTCATCTGTCTGAGTCAGTAAAGGGCCGCTCTGCTCGCCGCATAATGAGGAGCGCTGCCTCAGGGGAAGGAGGCAGCGCTCGCTTCCTTCGCTTTCTTCTTCTCTGTTCACTTTTTATTTCATTGAGAATCACTTGCAGTGGAGGACAGGAGGGGGTGAGGAGAGTGAAGAGATGGGACAAAAAAGTGGAGTGAGGAGAAGGAAAAGATGGAGGAGAGAGTGGGAGGAGCCAATGGGAAGATGAAGATTTGGTGTTTTTTTTTATGTAACTGATGAGGAGGAGACGATGGAGGGATATAGGAGAAAGTTTACAGAGACAGGACGACAGGAGGCAGAGGAGGAGAAAAATGTACTTTAGAAAAACTGAAGACAGGACGTGAGGACAGTTTTGGAAACAGGTCATTTTGAAAAGTGTGGACATGGAAGCTCTTTTCTGAAAACAGTTTGAGGGTTCAGGCTGATTTTTAGGGTCGGGAAGAGTCAGGCGAAGGTTCGGGTCTGGTTTTGCATTAACAGGCAGAGAAGAACAAACATGTTTGTGTTCATGTTTGTGTTCATGTGTTCACGTGCTCACTTCAAAGTGAATCAGAGTCAAGTCTGAATTTGGCTTTAGGGCGAATCAAAATGAAACAGGGGAGATGGAAGTGCTTTTTTTTTCTAATTTCATTCAAAGTTTGCTTTGACAGCTCCTCGAGTTGCGGTGTGTTTGTGTGTGTGTATCCTTGTTTTGTGTTTAAAGTGTGTGTGGCTTTCTGGGTTAGTGTGTGTTCATGTGTACATGTAATTATCAATATCTGTGTGTTGTTTTGTGTATTGGAGTCATTGTGTTGTGTGTGATTGTGCTTTAGTGAGCGCGTGTGTGTGTGGCTGCTTTGACTAGCATGTACATATACTCTGTGTGTGTGTGTGTGTGTGTGTGCGTGTGAGAGAGTGAGTGAATCGTCGTGGAAACGCCGTGGGCCTGACAGAGCTGTCAAACTGTCGTCGATGGCGACCGGAGAATTCCAAACAATTTCACCGCTAATGTTGAGAAACATGTTGGCGATCCCCGCCGAGACCGAAAACCACAGAATATATAAATAATAAACACACACACACACACACGCACACACCTTAACAAAACGGCTGACAGTAATGTGTGTGTTTGAGCAATCGGCCCCTGTTCCAGCAGCATAAATATTTGATGTGATCCTGTGTCGAGAAGGAGGAGGTGGGAAGACGAGGGGGGAGGGGTGGTGAGACGGAGGTGGGAGGGGGAAGCTAAAGGATGGAGGCTGAGGGAGGAAGAGTTAGAGGAAGAGCTGGAAAAAGAGGAAGCAAGACAAAAGAAGTTAAAGACGATGAAGAGCGCCGATTAAGGGAGAGGTGGCGATGTGAAGAGAGGAAGATGGAGGGATGAAGTAGGAAGAGATGCAGGTAGAGGAGATGGAGGTGAAGAAGATGTTGAAGAGAAGGGATGATGGGACTGTGTCACCGCAGAAATTAGATTTTATGAATCCAAACTAAACTGAGCTGCTAATGAATTTACACAATCCAGGAAGCGAGAACTCTTCTGTCGCTCTTCTGTCATCTGGAGGGGGCGGGGTGAAGAGCCAGCTGTCGCAGAGAGGGGAGGGATGTGATGAGTGTTTAAATATGGGGATGACAGTGCAGTATTTCAGACACTCACAGCTCTGAGCTCAGCACAGGTATGGTTTTATCCTCTCTCACCTCCACACAGCCGGTCCATCACCACATGAAACCACTGTGACTGTCAGAGTGTTGGATAAGTTGGAAAGTTACAGAAATTGTTGAACACAGCCCCCCTCAGTTCAGACACAGGAAACGATGGTGGGGGGGGGGGGGGGGGGGGCGGATCCTCACAAACAGCTATTTATTCATAAGCTCTTTGTGTGACCAGAGAAGATGCAATAAAAACTCACCAGGTGCAGAAACGTGCAGCTCGATTTCCTGTCACTCAGTTTTTCTTTGGACGTGTGAAATTAGAAGTTAAAACCTTTCATCTTCCTGTGGAAACGTTTGATTAGAAGGAACCAAAAACACGTCCAGGAAGCCACATCTCCGCCTCCACCTGTCATCGGTGGTCGCTGCTTTTTGTCAGCCGACGTTTGGCCTACCTGTAAAAACCGGCAGAAATTACAGCCAAGAAAGTTTTGTTGATTTACATGTTGACCTGAAGTCCAGGTACAACATGTAAATAAATTCTCGTTGGGAAAGATTTTAGTTTCAGTTCTAACGGCAGCTTGAAAACAGACGTTTTCTCTCTGAGTCTGCATTTATCTGCCAGTCTCTCTCATTTCAGTTTGCATTTTTAGCTGCATGTTTTATCAACTTAACAAGATGCTTATGTCTCCTGTTGCCGCAGGACACAGCAATGATACAATAATACAAGAAACAATAATAGAAAGTAGAACACGTAGGAAACAGAATGAATCACAACAAAAAGAAAATTGAATTACAACAATAATTCAACTCAGTAATCTCTCTCCCTCTCTGCCCTCAGTCTGCAGGAGTTTGAGGCTGAGTATCAGGAGCTCTGGGATTGGCTGATGGACATGGACGCCATGGTAACGGACAGTCACCAGCTGATGATGTCAGAGGAGCAGAGACATCATCTCTTCAAGGTAAGACGAGCCCAGCTGTCTGTCTGTCTGCCTGCTGTTGCTATATATCGTGCACGTTGCCTGGCGGGTAAACAGGCAGCTATAGAAGACGATGGCGTCCCTTCAGCAAAGCTCTGATTGGTTAATTGTTTCTCCAAACGGGAAGAAAGTCGTCAATGAGCACGGTGGGCTGTGATTCATATGTTTCTAACCAGGCGAAGGCGTGTTCACGAGCATTTGAAACGTGTGCGTGTCCATGTTTTTGCTGTGTTGTCAAACACTAAAAGGTGAAACTCATTTACGACAGTCATGAAGTTCACGCCTGTTCTTTGCGGAGACACGTGTCGTCGTGGGCGTAGCGCCGGTGCTGCATCAGAAAACGCCTCTGCCTCGTTTCCCAGCTGGTTTTTTTTTCACCTGATTTGGCTCATTTGAACTTTTATACTTCAGTGTGTACAGATCCTCCTGTGTGCGCTACACAAAGACACACAACATTTCCTTTATAGTGGAAAACAACACACTGAGTTGGAAAACGCTAAGGAAACGAGAGAGACTGGCACTCTCTCTTTTTCTGTTTGAAATCACACAAGTCGCAGTTTATGTCGAGAAATGTGTTGTGGCGACGCTTTACTGTGGATTCACAGATTTCCCATCAGCCACCTCTGCCTCTGTCCTGGAGCAGCACTGTTAATCAACATGTCTGAATATGTAGAAACACAGAAGCAGCTGAAGGAAATGATGTCCTCCCATATTTCATTCATCCATCAGTTTGTCTGTCGCCTCCATCCCTCCCCTCACTTCTCCCTCACCCTCACCACCCCCTTTCCACCCAGTCACACACACACACACACACACACACACACACACACCCTGTCTTCATCCTCACCAAGGAGAATGGGATTACATGGCATAGCCTCCCTCATAACCATATCATAGAGGTGTGTGTGCACTTATGTGTGTGTGCGCGCGTGTGTGTGGCAGTCTGTGTTTTGTGTGTGCATATGTGTATTTGAGAGAGTGAGTTTTTGTGTGTGTATGTGTGTGTTTGTGTGTGTTTGTGTAATGACTTCACTGCAGCCAAATGAGTCAGACAGAAAAACAGCATGTGTTACGATTAGAGTTCTGAGTCATCCTCTTCTGTCCTTCACACATATGTACACACACACACACACACACACACAGACACACACAGATAGATGTGCAGATGCTGATAGAGCGATCAAAGACTTGTTGTAGACCCGTTCCTACACTTAGAAAATGACATTTTAAAAAGTATGTAATATATTTTATCAAAACAAATGATATAATCAGCTCAGTGTGAGATTATTCCTCATGTTTCTGATGCAAATTAACTTGTCTGACAAGTTCGGGGAGGATTTGATTTAACTTTACATGCAGTGTCAAACAACACGGTGAAACACAGTGACTGAAACACACCGACTCTAACCTCAAACTAACCCTTAAAAACATAAATATATGCATATGTTTGCCCGCACAGTAACTGTCATGCTGCTTACACACACTCTGATTTTAGGGATCAAACTGCTGACATCTCAGTCTCTCCTTACCCACAAGGCATTGCTGCAAAGCAGCACACACACAAACACACATGTAACTTTGTAACGTTGTTTTCCACTTTTTCTTTTCAGTTTCTTTGTCCAAACTTTTGTTTCTGTGTGGTTTGTTTGTTTGTGTGTGTTTGTTTCTGTGTGTGTGTGTGTACATGTTTTTCTATGGTTGTGTGGACAAATTGTGGTTTGAAACCAGGGTTGTGGAGCAGCACTGAGCACATTTTGTCTGGTTCCCACACATTCAAAGGGCCGTTTGAGGGTTCAGATCTGGTTTAAGGTTCAGCTGAGGATCAGGTTTAGACTGTTTAGGTTAGGTTAGGGTAATGGATGCATTATGTCAAGGAGTGTCCTCACAACTGTAGAAAGACCAACGTGTGTGTGTGTGTGTGTGTGTGTGTGTGTGTGTGTGTGTGTGTGTGTGTGTGTGTGTGTGTGTGTGTGTGTGTGTGTGTGTGTGTGTGTGTGTGCAGACATGATTTATTTAGTGGCCGATGAGACTCACCTGGCCTGCGAATTATTGATAAGTGTAAAGATGAACCTAATTTCTCCATAGGAGTTGCACTTAAATATTCATCTCCATATGAATATTCATGGTGGTGATGATGCATGCATGAATTTTAGATGACTCTGGAATCGCTGGGCATTCTTCTTCTTCTCCTCCTCCTCCTCCTCCTTCTTTCTCTCTCTCTTTTTTCTTTTTTTTTTTTTTTTTTGATGTGTCAACTCTCCTGTTAAAATATTGATGTGGAGCTCGACAGCGTCTCCTTGCCCGTTCCAAGGTCGCTTTCTTATACGGTTTCTCTCCCTCTCAGCCGCTGAGACTTCCACAGACAGGGCTACGGGGTTGTATTCGGTGAGCTGCTCATTTGTGGCGATTTCAGTCTTATATCACTCACTTTTTACTTGTTGGGTCTGTTTATTTATTTTAAACCTTGGGTGTTAAATACTCTCCAGGAACAGTAAAACTCCTGCATTCAATCTCAGCAGTACATATAAATTCTCAGTATATTTACCCATATTTGTAATAGTTTGTCTTTCACTTGCTCTAATTTTAGTTTTTCAGGCAAAACGTTTTGAAAATATAGGCTTATTTTTTAATTTAAAAGCTCATTAATCATTTCTTAAAAAAAGGAAATAATTCTTCATTAACATGATGGTAGGTGATAAATCGATAAAGTCATTTCACACAGAAACACTGAATTATTATCCATTTTCAGCAGTTTCACTGTTTCAATGTTTTATATTTTCATTTGACTATTTTAGACAGTCTCAGACATTTAGAGATTCAGCTTTGGTTCAGGAAACTTGTGATGGACATTCGCATGATTCTCTGACATTTAACTGACTTTAAAAATAAGTGATTCATCCAAAAAATATTGACAGATTCAGTGATTATGAACAGACTAAGATGAAAACACCAAAGCCATGAGCTGACACTAAGATAATGTTGTTCTGCTGAACATTAATATGACTTTGTGACTTACTTACTTTCAGTTTCAGCCTCAACCTGCACAATCCTAAATCTGTCACAGAACTATGAGCAGACATAGTGATTTATAATCAAAGCAGTTTAATAAAAAGAAAAACTTCATCGGAAACGTTTTACATCAAAATCATGACTAAATACTTAAATAAATACTCATTTGTCTTTATATTCACCAAGCAAAGCATTATCCAGCACTAAGAATAACATCTAGTCGTATGCTGTGTGTGTGTGTGTGCGTGCGTGTGTGTGTGTGTGTGTGTGTGTGTGTGTGTGTGTGTGTGTGTGTGTGTGTGTGTGTGTCTCAGAAAAGCTCTAAACCCCTGTTTTTTTCAGTGTTTTATTTTTTTTTTTTGCCTCCATGTGAACGTTAAAGAACCTCGCTGTGCTCCCCTAAAATGCTGGGGGGACTCGACCCTGTAACCATAGCAACGGCAGGGCCCAACAAAAGTTGTTCTTTTTGGAGGTGTGTGTGTGTCTGTGTGTGTGTCTGTGTGTCTGTGTGTGTGCGTGCGTGTGTGTGTGTGTGTGTGTGTGTGTCTGTGTGTGTGTGTCTGTGTGTCTGTGTGTCTGTGTGTGTGTGTGTGTGTGTGTGTGTGTGTGTGTGTGTCTGTGTGTGTGTGTGTGTGTGTGTGTGTGTGTGTGTGCGTGCGTGTGTGTGTGTCTCCTCCGGAAAAGGAAAGCTGGGCTGACACTTGTTTCTGCAGGCCGGCTTGGCAGGCCAGGGCTCTACTGTTTATTGTGATGTTAGATGGAGGCACTTATCAACCTTGGAAAGGAGGGAGGAAGGAGGAGAGCAGAGTGTGTGTGTGTTCTGACACAGATATGTGTGTGTGTGTGTGTGTGTGTGTGTGTGTGTGGTGTCACAAGTACCCACACACACCACTGAACCTGGACCAAAGTCTTTCTAATTTGTGATTAACAACTGAAAAGTGTGTAATAATTGAAAATGGAGAGATGGTGGAATATTAAATAGTCACGTAGTCGTTTGATTTCATTCGTAGCTACAACCCGAAGCATCTGCTCAGGCTTCAGCTCTGTTTCCTTTCATGTGCAGAAGCACGATGATGCTAAACGCCGGTGACCACACCGCTGAAAACATCTGGTGTAAACACCATGACAGGCGACTGAAGCCGTGTAGACGCAGAGCAGTGGATTTATGGGTAACACGTTACTTCAGCCCTGAGCTGTTCACTGTGGAGACACTGACACTGATACCAGATGCTGAAATTAGCTTTGTGTTTCACTTACTTACTCTTGAATTTGCTTCTTTTTCTTTGTGTGTGTGTTTTGTTGTTTTGTTTTGTTTTGTTTTGTTTCCCGTGTCACACCGTCCATCCTTTCTTCTGTGTGTGTTGTTTAATGTGTGCGCTCTGTTCATTCTCTTTTTCTGCGGTGTGTGTGTTTCATGTGTACTTCCCTGATTGTTGGTGTGTATCCAGACGGTGTGTTAGTGTGTGTGTGTGTGTGTGTGTGTGTGTGTGTGTGTGTGTGTGTGTGTGTGTGTGTGTGTGTGTGTGTGAGCTTGTTGAGGGTCCACAGGGAGATGAAACAGGCAACAGACCTTGTAGCTGCTGTCAACCAATCACACATCAAGGCCCCTGTAGTTCAGCCAATAGATGATCAAGGTTCTGGCCCCGAGTCCCGCAGGAGGTGGAGCGTTTCACTGACTGTGGTAATATTATGATTGAGACACAGAGAAAGAAACACACATGCACACACACACACTCACAGCTAATACAAAAGCAAACAGTGAAACATTAAAGCAGGGACATGATATGCAAGCACGCAGACACACACAGACACACACAGACACACAAAGTGAAAGCACACACATATTTGATGTCTCTTTATCGTATGGAGACACATTTGGTTTCAGTGGAAGTTTAAATTACAAATGAAAATCGGCCGTCGGTTGAACAGCAGAAGACGAAAACAGAAAACAGAAACATTAAAGAGGCTCTGATCAATCCGTTCACAATCAGCTGATATTGGTTACAGATCAAACTCTCTCTCTGCAGCTTTTGAAAATTCAGATCAGAAAAATCTGTGTGTTAAAATGTCCGAGACAAATAAACCTCACCTCAGTGGTCTGTACCATGCTACCAGCTAACAAAAATAACAAAGCTAACGGGGAATTTAAATGTACTAGCCATGCTAGCAGCAGAGCTCTGTGTATGTCAGCTGATCAGTCCACCTTAAAACTACTGAAAGGATTTCTGGGAAGTTTTAAACAAACTTTCATTAAAAACAACTTTAATAATCGTCTGACGTTTCCTCAGGCATCATCAGATCAAACATAACAACATCCCCTTTAGCTTCAGCCGTAAACATCATACCTGCATCATCACCTGATGATAAATGCACCAATGAGCTTTGTCACACGGTTTGTCCTCTGAGCGACGTCACATGATTACAGGAGAGGAAAGAGGGAAGGAGGGTGGTGACGGATCAGTGGAGGGAAACTCAACATCGCTTCTCACACAAGTCAGAAAATTTCATTCAAGGTTTCATTTGAAAACATTTCACTGCATTAAGTCATCACAGGTCTCTCTCTCTCTCTCTCTCTCTCTCTCTCTCTCTCTCTCTCTCTTCTCTCTCTCTCTCTCTCTCTCTCTCTCTCTCTCTTTCTCTCTCTCTTTCTCTCTCTCTCTCTCTCTTTCTCTCTTTCTCTCTCTCTCTCTCTCTCTTTCTCTCTCTCTTTCTCTCTCTCTCTCTCCCTGTGGCGACTTCCAGTGGAGTCCAACTAATTACAGTGGCTATCTGTGTGTGTGTGTGTGTGTGTGTGTGTGTGTGTGTGTGTGTGTGTGTGTGTGTGTGTGTGTGTGTGTGCATCCCTGCCGCTAAATTCTCATTTCAAATAGCCCATGGTGCTCTGATGGAATGGCGGTCTACACACACACACACACACACACACACACACACACACACACACACACACCTGCTCATTAACTGGGTTCCAAAACCAATCAGTGTTGGTGCGACAGAGGAGCTCTGTCTGAGGCCGTTCACACAAACACACAAACACAGAGTGTTTTCAGTGGTTGTCTGGTTATCTACGGTCCAAACCACAACGAGAGACACTGAACTGATTAACACACACAGAAGATCTATAGAGAGAACAATACATGTGTGTTTGTCCACATAAAGCAGTTTAACACTTGAACCTGATAAATGATGTTTATGACTCATTTCCAGTAGCGCAGATGTTTTGAAGGAAACGGACCTGTCACCTGATTTTGGTTTTTATTAACATAATGAGGAACGATTGTGTTCATTTACATGTTTCAGTGAAACATTCACAGACGTGTTTTATTTGTTTTAGCATCGTGAAACTGTTTTCTGATTGGTGTCTCGGCTGCTTTTAATAAATGTAGTGTTTCATTCCTATAAAAAAAAAGAATAATCAGTAATAGATCAGTTTGGTCATTTTCCAAAACGCTGAGGCATCTAAATCTGCTCGGTGAATGTCGGGGAAAGATCAGGGCCGCTGATAAAAGAAACGGACTTTTCCTTATGACACAGGAAACGACCTCCAGTCCTCTGTGTCAGCGCTTTGTAACGGACCTCATATGGACAATGGAAGCATGTAAAATGTAAACATGACCAACTTTAAGTGCTTGAGAAAATGACTGATGACCTGGACTCTCTGGAGAGGAGACACCATGGAAACACAGAGAGAGAGAGAGAAATGAAAGAAAATACAGGATTCACAGCCTGAGTTTCTGCCCTCAGTGTGTTCCTCTCTCTCCATCTTAAACCCTGAGGGCAACAGTGAGAGTACACAACCTCAACAGGAGGCTGAGCACACAGACTCACACAGACACACACAGTCTGGGTTATATTCCAGTCGAGAGTCATGCCTGAGAAACACACAGACGGCTTAAGTCCTCTATCCCCTGAGCTCTCGCAGAGAAGCTTTTCTGTCTTTCCTTCTTTCTTCCACTGTATCTTCATCGTAACTATCAGTTCATTTCCTGTTCTATTTCTCTCAGTTTGAATCATTTTAGTTTGGAAACAGTGAGTGAAATGAAAAAATGGACGTCTCTCACACAACAAAACGAAAATCATGAGTTTCTTCATTAACGACATAAAGAGTGGACAGTAATGTAAAGGTCAGAG
Source organism: Toxotes jaculatrix (assembly GCF_017976425.1). NCBI lineage: Eukaryota > Metazoa > Chordata > Actinopteri > Toxotidae > Toxotes > Toxotes jaculatrix. Next base: position 1,348,846 of record NC_054410.1, on the reverse strand, counting down.
GTCAGAGTTCACAGCACTCATAAAGCTGCTGGGACATTTTGCTGAACGTGGATCGTGGAGAAAAGTAAACAAAGGAAATTAAAATAGAAAATAAAAAACAAACCTTAAGAAATTTGTTGAGCAGCAGAAACTAATCGTCATGTTACATGTGACACGCACGTATTTTAACAGGACTGTAATTAGGTTTTCATTCCTGGAGTTATGTTCTCATTATACAGCATGTTAACCAGTGACAATCACACGTTTCTGAGTGTCGATAATAAATCCAATATGTCTGGATTCAAGCTTCTGATCGCAGGCTGACGGCGAGCGATGTTTCAGTCTCACATGTGTTTTTACTCACGTGAAGGAGAGAAAAGAAGGAAACGAGAGAGAATGAAGAAATAAAGATGAAAATAATTAACAAGGAGAGGAAAGAAGAAAAGAAACAAAAGAGAAAAAATTTAAAGATGAAATGAAAAATAGGAAATAATTTGTTTTACCTGCTGGAAACCGTGACCTGCGGTAAATTAGGTTTGGAGACACACCTTCTCACCACCCCCCTCCTCCCCCAGAGAGAGAGAAGAATGAATGAAGATGAATGCTAACCCGAGAGAGGGGGAGGAAGAGGGAGATAGAGAGAAGCTGAGGGAAGGAGGCAGAGAGAGAGAATCTTTAATTAGAGACAGATGACTTTGCCACGCCTCAGAAGGCTGGAATTACACTGCAGGCTATGAGGCGAGGCTAATTTCACATGTAATTGTTGCTGCAATCCTCGCTGTGCTGTTAATGCTCCCAACCTCCCTCCATCCAGAAAGAGAGGGGGAGAAAGGAAGAACAGGAAGAGAGGGGGAGGAGGAGAGGAACAGGAAGAAAAATGAATAAACGATTGGAAAAAAGAAGAAAAGTAATTTGTTGCTGCAAATGTTGAAAAAACTGAAAACACTTTCTGCCTTGTTACTGTAGAACGAGGAAGAAGGAAGGAAGGAGGGAAGAGGAGGGACTGAAAAATGAAAGAACAGAAAGATGGAATGAAAGAAAAGACGAAAGGAATGGTGGAAGGCAGTGAGGAAAGAAGGGATTAAAGAGGAAAGGAAGGAAAGATTGTGAAAGAAAAAATGTGAGGGAGGAAAGAAGAAATAGGTTAAGAAAAAGTGAATGAATATTTTGTCATGTGGCTCAGAATAAGTTTCATATGTAATAATATTAATCTCAATACGACTGTTTGCTGTAATTTCATAGAGAGAAAGAATGAAAGGAAGATGACAGAAACAAAGGGAAGAAGGAAGGAGGATAGAAGAAAAAGCAGAGAAGAAATGAACGAGTGGCTGAAAGATAAAATGTCCTCCTGTCAGAGGAAGCGTGAC
>NC_054410.1:1317500-1342500 GCF_017976425.1 Toxotes jaculatrix | reverse complement strand
TCTACCTGTGTCACATCTGCAGGTGTGGTCTTCACCTCTCTGAACATCAGTATCCAGGAAAACGGTGAACGTTTTGTTTTGTTGATTTTCAGGGCAAACGAGAAATTTCAGGCTTCAAACTTATCTGACGGAATCATGTGACCAAAGCTCGTTGAAGTGAACTGTGGAATATAACCTCAGGATTGATTATTGGTTCCTTTTCCTGCTGTTTCAGTGGACAGTGCGTGTGCATGTGCTTTTCCTACTGTCTGTGAAACTCTCTCTCTCCTCCCTCCTCTTTTTTCTTCTTCCCCTAACCCTTCTCTTTCTTCTGTGTCTCTATAGCAGACTGGTAGAAATTTCACCCTCCTTGCTTTGTGCTAATGACCTCCCAGCTACACACGCACACACACACACACACACACACGTGACTCGCTGCGAGGCTGAATGGCGAGCCGTCTTTACCGGCCAGTCAAACGGCTCATTCATCTGGTTTCCATGACGACAATTAAAACGTGTTGCCGGGCCTTTTGTTGCCTCCTCGATTGGAAAGAGAGAAAGTCTCTTTGCTTTTTTTTTGCATCTTTTTGTCCAAACAGAAGGGTTTTAATTTGGCGAAAGAGAAACTTCCAGAAACTCTCAGCAGCACAGAAAGTAGAGTTTAGTCTGAGGACATTTAAACACTGACCGTCCTAAATACGTTTTACGAGGATTTAAACAGAGAGACAGAGTGTGAGACGACACTGGTTTAAAGTAAAAACTATAATCTGTAAAAACCTGCTGACAGAGAAATGTAAACACACTGAAGCAAAACTGGAGGCAGTTTGAGCGACTGTAAGGTGCTCACACACACTCACACACACTCACACACACACACACACACACACACACACACACACACACACACACACACAGGTTGAAGTGTCTGGCCGTATAAATGGGGTGTCAGAGAGCCACTTCCTGCTCTTTCAGAGCAGTGGAACATCCATCTCAGCCGGAGACAGTCGCACACACACACACACGCACACAGACACACAAATGTAAGCAAGCATACAGTGTTTTTCTTCTTTTATCTTTGTAGAATTCCCCTGCTCACACATTAATAATGTCCATTATTATTATCATGAGTTGCAGTACTACAGGTCTACAGACTGGTGGTTCAGTACAAACAGCAGAACCTTGTGTGTCGCTGTCCTCAGTGCTTCACTCAGAGTGTGTGAGGTTTAGCAGCCTGCTCCACATTCTGCAGTCAGTCACAGCCAGTGAATAAATAAAACCATGATCTCGTCCTGAACCACGTTAACCATCGTTATATGGTAAGAAGGAAATAATTAAAATAGAAAAACAAAAATAGGAGATTTTGAATAAAATCCAGGGTTTTACAGATTAAAAACTATCCATGTTTAGTGTGGCCGTAGGGTTCTGATGCTGGGGGGTGGGTATCTCAGTATATTTAAAAGTCTAGTTGCAGCCCCTCAGCAAACTCTGGGGCAGTTATTACACTATACGCAAGAAAGTATTGCAATATTTCACATCTCTACAAATATGAGGAAGAATCAACCATGCAGGTTAATAAAGAAGAGGTAAGTCAGCAGAGGGAGGAAGAGGAGGAAGGAAAAGAGGAGAAGAAGAAGAGGAAGAGGCTGACAAACAGGAAGCAATGAAAAGAAGGAGACAGAGAGAAAACTGAGGATGAAGATGCGAAGACAGAGGAAAGACGATGATGAGGAGGAGGATGAAGATGCGTCCTTATCATTTCCCCCGAACTTTAGACGACAAAATCGTTCCGTTACGCAGCCTCCGACAAACTTCTCTCATTTGGCGGATAAGATGAATCTGTGAGAAGAGAGAGGGGAAAAAAAGTAATGTTCAAAATGCATTAAATGTTTTTCATGTATGACTGCATTTTTGCTGACATTTCAGCTCTGTGCTCATTAATATGGAGACCAAATTAAACTTATGATTGCTTGTTGATTTTCTCCCTCTTTCTCCCCCTCCCCCTCCCCTCCCCTCTCCTCTCCTCCCCCTCTTTCCCTCTCATCTGTTTTGTCAAGCGTTTATCCCCCTTTCCTTTCTGTGTTTTTGGAAAGTGCAGGCATTTTGCCTTTTCTTTCCTCCCTCGTGTTTATGTGAGGACATATATTGTGTATTTGTATTTAATGTTGACATTGTAGGTGTTTCTTCTTTTGTGAAATTTTATCGTCGGTGCACTGATCGATCGTTTGGTCTTATTTTTCCCTTCCTTATTTCCTGATGCTTACCACTTGTTGTACACGCTGCCATATTTACTTTACATCACAGTTTGTTCAGTATTTCACTTCACTGATGACTGAAATGCAAGAAAACAAAGTTTGTGAAAGCAGAAATTCAACATATGGGACTGAAGCAGCAGCTAATTCGTTTAAATTAGTCACAAATGATGTTTTATGTTTTCTGTCCAGACACTGAGCTGATGTTCTGGTCCACAGGAACTCTGAAGGACTGCAGCGGCTGAGTCCATCACTCATTTGACTCGTTTACACAGTAGAACTGTTGAGAATTGTGATGTTGAGACAAGTCGTTTCCACACATGAACAGCTTTTTCTGATTCATGCAGCTTAAAGTTAAAATCCGCTGAAAGAGGCCAAACTGTGCGACACCACCTGCGACTCCTCGCCCTTTGCTGTGGGCAGATAACTTTCTCCTCAGAAATCATTGTGTAAATAAGCAGAAGCAGTGTTTTGACGGTGTGCGTCCTCTGAAGACCTCATTTATCTGACTTTCTTCCAAGTAGAGCACTTGTTTTGATTGAATCTGTAATCTTTAAGGCAAGTGTCAGATAAAAGGAGGAATCCTGAAACCTACAGTAATGATCTTCTTCTCCACAGACGACGTCTCTGCATCTTTTTTCCTACATTTGCATAAAGTTAAAATGTTCCTTTTCCTTTTTCTTTTCCTTTTTTTTCTTTCTTGACCAGTCCACATCGCACACTGTCCCTCAGGGATTTGAGAGCAGAGACCGTCTCCTATAGAAAATGAACAGGGGCAGACTGAGCCTCACCTCACACTGTGTTCACTTGGTCTTCATCTTTACAGCGTTTTCACACCTAAAGATTCAGAGAAGACAGACAATCTCTTCACAGTTAGGCATGTCATTTACATCCTCAGCTCCATGTTTTTCTTATTCAGGACTTGGTAGCTTGGTGAAGTTGAATCACAGAGAGCTGGGAAGCTGTTGACCTTGACAATCTGCTTTTCTCCACTGTTTGAAGTGCTTTTTCACCGGAGTACAGTGGAGTAGAAAACAAATCACAACACGTGTGAGTGGCTGCCACCAGGCTGTGGTTCTCTTCAGTCAGCGGTTCTTCTTTCACCGTGGAACCTTTTTTCTTCTTCCACATTTCGCTGTGCGACCTTTCACACTTGGAGCTGTGGTGGGTGGTGCCAGGATGTTTGCTGAGGTTCATTTCACAATGTGCCGCTCGCTGTCATTGTTTGAGTCTGTTCGTGTGGATGTGGTGTCAGTTTCATCGAAGGATCTTTTCCTCTCTCCTTCGTTCTTTCCATCTGTTGCCATATTTTTTTCTCTCAGCCTCGTTCACAGTCTCTCTGACTCTCCTCTTGTCGTTTTCCCTCCCTCTCTCTCTCTCTCTCTCTCTCTCTGTCCTCAGGCCTGTGTATCTCAGTCCATCCTTGCATGGAGATTGACTTGAGGCATGAATACATCACAACTAGCCATCCATGCATCCCCCCCCCCCCCCGCTCTCTCACTCACCCCTCAGTCTCCCCCCGCCCTCCCATCTCTCCAAGATCCCTCTCTCAGCACTTATCTCAAAGTTCGGATCTCATGCATTTTAATCGGCATGTCTATCTTCCGTTCTCCCCCTTTCCCTCTTTTCTTTGACTTTGGATCAGTGGCATCCTTCAAACAAACAACAACAACAACAAAACAACCCCCCCTCCTCCTCCTCCCCACCAGCTCCCTTTCCCCTTTTTAAATCAATATTTGCCATCAGCGCATAAATCGTATAATTTCCTGACTGTTAGACGAGTGCGACGCCGACATATTTACCTTCCACTCGTCTCTTTTTTGCTGTCGATCCCTCGTTCTCGCGGCGTGGCTATTAGCTAAGTGAAGGGGATGGATGGCTGTGAAGCGCCGCGCGATAGCATCTCCATCAGAATCAGCGACATTGAAAAATGGCCGCCGCCTCTCTGATGACAGCACAGCAAAAACACACACACACACACACGCACACACAGAGGCAGGCTTGCATACGTCCTCACACACACACAGAGTCAGAGAAGAGACATTTAAATATTCAAATGGGGCCGAGTGGTAATGATAAACGACAAGGGAAAAGTAGAATCAAGTAGCTATCGATGCAGAAAATGAAAAGAGGAGAAAGAAAAGAGAGGAGGAGGAGGAGGAGGGAAATTAAGCAAAAAAAAGATGGAGGCATCGAAGGAGAGTTACGCTAATAACTGAAAAGAGGGAAGAAAGAGGGGGGATAGATGGAAAGTGATGGAGAAAAAGATGGATGAATTAAGCAAATACAAGGGGAGGGTGTTACAGTAAAGAAAATAAAGATGGAGAAGTGTTGAGCCACGAATTAGAAAGATGGAGGGAGTGCTGTACGTGAAAAGACAAGGACAAAAAGAGCAAGAGCAACAAAACAATGAAGGGATTCACAAATCACAGAAGGACGGGAGAAAGAGGAGGACTGTGGAGGGAGGGACGTCAGAGGATGTTAAAGAACCAACAAAAGAAACTGTTTGGATGCAGGTTTTATTTCTGCAGGTCAAGGGGACAAAATTTTCTTCCTTTAAATGAATAAAATGAGGTTTAAATGACTGGAATAGTAAAAACTTTGCTGGGCGTAGTCAATAGTACAGTTTTCTCTTCATACATATGTTATGAGAATACGTCAGCTGGTTACTGTACGTACATTAAACCTGGTTATTCTCAACAAACAGCAGCATTTCTCTGATGTAGCTTCGGGTTCCAGCAGGTCTGGTGTTGTGTTACCTGAGGTTGGAGAAGCAGCTGATCAGTGGTGGGATTAAGAATGGGGACGTCATCTTCCTGATTAGCTCTGGCTACACACCAACAAACATCGGTGACAGAAAAATGGCGGCGAAGGTGGCTGAGAGTGACTCAGCTGTTTTGCCTTACAGAAGTAATGACCGTTAAATTTCTGTTTCCTCGATAGTGTTGAAAGACATTAACTGCTCTGCGGAAGGCTCTCAGCTTCCCCGGCCTCCCTGTCAACTAAGTTTTGTTTAGCGTCGACACGAAGTTCGGCTCAATGAATGAAGTGAGACGAGGAGCCAGCTCTGACTAACAGACGAGTGTTTTCCATGAAGAAACGAGGCGCAGTGAAAATCTGGCAGCTGACGCTGTTGATCAGTGCGAGCGGTAAACGCTGATATTTCAGGATGAACAGTCAGTCACACCGTGTTGGAAACTGCAACTAAAACATGATTTTAAATGTCAAAATCTTTCCCCACTGTTGCTTAAAAAGTGACTTTTTGATTCAGAAATAGAAAAGTGCTCTGCAGCTCCTTCACTCCCCGACCACGGCACTCAAACACGAGCTTCCACCAGAAGGGAGGAAAATATTCAGCAGCACTTGGTGGTACAAAATGGAGCATTTCTTGAAAATCTTTCCATAAAGGACTCTGCAGTCTGCCATCAAGTGCCGCTGCTGCGTTTGATTCCTGCAAAGTCTGTGGAGCTGCAGAGGTGCGACAGTTTTACCTTTAATGTGGTCAAAGCAGGTGAAGCAGCGAGTGAAATCTGCTGAAACCTCCTGCGAGTCCCTTCAACATTTGATCATGAGATGAGCTGCAAACAACAACAACAAAAAGAGCTGCTCCTCCTTCAAACAGCAGATCCTCAGCACCTGTACGCTCGCCAAGCTTCCTCCTTTGTGGAGGACGGCAGCTGCAGTGAGACGGATTCGTAGCAGTTACAATGGATTCCAGCGGAGACCCGGAGTCACGGTGAAAAACATCAGAACGGCAGTAGAAACTAAAGCTCAAACATTCATTCCAGCAGATACACACCGACTGTGACGATGTCAGGTTAGCTTTGGAGACAACATCACTTCCTGGATCATGTTTCAGCGCAGCATTTGTTCAAAGTTTGTTCAAGCCGTCTGAACAGAACTATAACCACCATCATCGTGCTTCAGACACGATGTGCTGACAGGCGACGGTTTGCTAATATGTTCGCTGTTCACAATGATTAAAAGATGTAAATCAGGAAGCGTTAAACTCTCAGTCCAAATGAAAATGATCCAGGTGAGGCGGGTGTGGAGAAAGGTGGCTGAGACCGGGAGGGAAGACCGAGGACATCTGGTGGGTGGATGGAGAGTGGCAGGAGACGGGGCAGAGGGGCAAAAATAAACAAGGCTGGAACAGTCAGTCAGTTTATGATCAGGTTATTGAATAATTTTACAGGTCTGTTCATGACCCCGAGCAGCCTGTGTCACATTCAGCTGTTAAACACCCCCTCAGAGTCCTGTCCTGTCTGTCCGTCTGTGTGACGGCTGTCTGTCCTGTCGTCTGTCTCCAGAGCAGCCACGCTGAGCTGATGATGATGGAGAGCAGGAAGACCAGCCTGCTGGGCCGAGCCGAGTCTCTGAAGAGGAGCGGCACTGAACTACCCGGCAACTTCCACAGCAAGATACACAACCTGACACACACATGGAAGCAGCTGGAGGTAACACACGCGCACACACACACACACACACACACACACACACACACACACACTAAGTCAAGCTTTAGAAATACAGGAGTGCAACAGTGGCATCTTGGAGACAAGCCAAACACAAAGATGGTATCTGGAGGATTCTACTGATATTTCTGTTGAGACAGGACTGTGTGTGTGTGTGTGTGTGTGTGTGTGTGTGTGTGTGTGTGTGTGTGTGTGTGTGTGTGTGTGTGTGTGTGTGTGTGTCTAATTTTAGGCTAATCAGCACTGATCTAATCTAGAACATGAAGATGATAATTAGTGTCGTCTCAATTAAGGAGCCCTGCTGCCACCGTGGCCTTTAACTGTGGTGGAATTTAGCAGGATGAAAAGATAGATAGACAGATAGATAGATAGATGGATAGATAGACAGACAGACAGAGACAGACAGACAGACAGACAGACAGACATAGATAGATAGAAAAACAATAAGAAACAGCTGTACAGATGTGTTTAGTGTCAACATGTTAATTTATTTGTGAGCAGTGTCCTGGAATCTGCCTCAGAAACCCACTGTTGTTCAGGCTGTGACTGTTGAGGCCCTGAACCTGACCTGAGACCAGTTCTGTAGCGTTAAAAACAGCTTACCTGCAGCTTCATGGCAGACTTCTTACCTCAGCTTCGTTTACAAACTAATTTTACTGCTGAAAAATGATGTCGAGAAAGTCAGAGCAGAGCAAGTGGAGGAAAACCCTGAGTTCTCCTGTTAGCCGGGCGCCTGCAGTCGTAAGGTCTCCATCAGGACACAGGAACGCAGAGAAGCGATTGGCTGAGAGTTTGAGGTTGAGGACAGCAGCTTCATGACTAAAAGACTTTTGAGAACCAACAACAGCTCAGTCGTTTTCCCCTCACGTGGTTATTTAGAGTCTAACCGCTGTGATACCCATGGGCCTCGGCCTCTACTCGTCCTCAGTACCTGCATGTCCTGTGACACTCCGCAGAGAGCACGGGTTGCCTTGCTGATGGGCACGTCGGCAGCGGTTGTTTGTCTTTACCCAGGCGTGGTGATTAATTCCAGGTCCGCGGCGGGGGTGGCAGCTGGCGGCGTCTCGTCAGGAGGCAGAAATGTTACGATGCGACTTTGTTCTTCCGGAGGAACAAACTCCTCTCTCCTGTCAGCCGAGCGGCACGTCGACGCATCCGGCTCGTTCACACGCACCGAGATCAGCCGAGGAGCAAACGCCATCTGTGTGTGCGCCTCTCTGCTCGCAGTCCCTGATGATGCACACACACAGATTCAGAGTTATTGGAAGTGTGTGTGTGTGTGCATTAACATATGTATCAGCGTCGCTGAAACAGATTCCATTTCAGAAATGAAACAACAGCGACAGATGAGTCTGTGTCTCTCTGCCTCTCTTCCTCCGTCAGTGTGTGTGTTTCCACCACAGTAACCAGACTGTGATTAAACTTCTATTACTGACAAAGAGACGTTTGGACTCTGAATGCTGTTTCACACACACACATATCAAAGTGTGTGTGTCCTCAGGGACCAGAGGAATTCTGGGTAGTGATACAAAGAGACAGAGAAGCAGTCTCTTCCAATCTCTCTGTCTCTCTATCCTGGTTTTCCTTCATCCTCCATCTCTCTTATACACTACACGGCCAAAGGTATGTGGACGCTCCTGTTCATGTACTGTAGTGTTTTTAGAGTTTTTTTAAAGAACCAGAACAAAGAGCTGAGGGAACTCTCAGCAGGACATTTGTCCAACTTATCATTTCAGAGCAAAGGACTGAAACACAGATGAACTGAACTGGGTTGAATTGACTTGGAATCAATAACTTGATGAATAACTTTGATACTGAGGTAAAGTTAATGACAGAAGACGAGTTTCTCAGATGATGTTTTGCAGTAAACTGGTCAGAGTCATCTGGTTTGATTGGTTATCTCCAGCTTGTCACTGGTTAACGATGGAAATAAGGAAACTTGTTCTTACATTGTGAAGTTTCTGCAGCAGCAGCACTGGGTTTAAACTGCAGTCATTCATAATGTCGTTCACATAACTACAGAAATATTATGTCACTCGGACTGAAGTTAGATTTAAACTATTGTTTGTATTTCATAAATGTCGTATTCATGAGAAGAGACTGAGGACAGATGTTTCTCTTCTCTCCTTTTCTCCTCTTTCTTTCTCTTCCCTCTTTTTTCTCCTCTTTTCTGTCTTTCTCAGTCTTCCCTCATCCCCTTCTCTTCTTCTCTCCTCTTTCCTTCTTCCTCCCCTTCTTATCTCGTCTCACTTTTCTCCACCTCCTCTCCTGTTTACCAAACCGCCATCCACCATCCTCTTCCTCCTTCTTCCAGATTTCTTTTTATTTATCCTTCCTCTTCTTTCTCTTTTCTGCACTCTCTCTTCATTCTTTCTTCCCCCCTTTTCTATCCTTCGTTTTCTAATCAGAATTTTTATGGTGATTTTTTTCATGTCAAATTTTCCACTGTAGATCAAAGGTCTCTCCCCTGTTTGTCTCGCTCCATCTTCCCCGCTCTCCCTCCTTCCTTCCCTCCGCCCTCCCCCTCCCAACATGGCGTCTGAGTAGCATATTAACGGGCCTATCAGTGCTGGCGTCGGCATCTGCTGCTCTGACACAAATTGGGAATTAACTGGAATTGATGTCCTGTGCCTCGCCTCTGAACTGTCCTGGCCTTATGAAGAATTTATGACAGAGCGTGCGTGCACACACACACACACACACAGACACACACACACTCTCACACACACACACACACCGAACGAAAATAAAGAGGCTGTAAATTAGCTTTCATCTTTCTTGTTGTGGATTTTGGCAGCAGCTTGTCGTCGTTTTTTGTAGTTGTTCAAGGTCAAACTGTGTGAGAGGATATATATGTGTGTGTGTGTGTGTGTGTGTGTATATATATATATATTTGTGATTAATCATAAATATTAAAAGTTGAAAATACACACTTAACAAAAGAGTAACAGAGACTAGAAAGTCTGTGGATGGGATCTGTTTCATTTGCCCTCCTCTTCTCTTTATCGCTCTTATTTGCTGATTTTCTTTTTCATTTTCAGTCTCTCACTCTGCTTCTTTTCCATTTGCTCCTTTCACTCCCAGTTCCTCCAGTATTCCCTGTGTTCCCTCTCCAGTCAGTGTTTCCTTTCTCCCTCTAACTGAGCTGTTTGGTCTTTCAGTGATTTCATGAGAAAGTCATTAGAACGCAGAAAATGAAAATGATCGTATTTATAGTTGTTTTACTTTGGTCTTGAGAAGCTGTACATCCCTGACGTTACCGTAGATCCATTCCTGAACACTGTGCTGTCTCTGTTTCTCTCTCCTTCTCTTTCCTCCTTTGTTTCTCTCTGCCAAACTAACCACAGACTCATAATCCCTGTCGCCTCTTCAGAGAACAAAGCTAACTGCACATTTCAGCGATCGGGGGTCCGATTATCGCCCTCCTCATCGTCCGATGGGCTGGTTTTACCTGCCAGACTTCAGCTAACGTAGTGTTTCCACTCAGGAGGGAGAGTCGCTGCTAAACCAACGACTCAGTGTCTTTTGTACAAACACATACAGATGCAAATTAGCAACAGGGAACCATGCGGAGCTCGTTCAGGAGCAGCTCTGTGTTCAGAGTTTCTCTCGTTACGACCGCCTGTTGAAGTTGTAGTGAGAACTGTGAGATAACGGCTATCTGATCCTTTAAATCCATCCAAACAGAACGATGTGAACCTGGAATAAGAAAACACAGCGCTGCAGAAACTGAAGCTTATGACACACTGCAACTGTTTTCAAACTAATATGAATATATCTCAGTCAGACTTTCTAAAAACATCTAAAATCATTATAAAATAAAAAAAGCTTCTAACAACAGGAAGAAGTCTGATTGGACAGATACAGTAAGTGAAGCACAGAGTGGAAGACATTCAAAGAGGAAGATGAAATCAGGATTATACATTTATTGAGAACTAACAGCTAACAGCTCTGTGAGACTCCGCCGGCACAGATAAATTGCTTTCTAAAACAACGTGCATTCAATATGGTTTCATAACAAAATAAAGATTCAGTGAATTAAAGGAACTTCTGACTTTTAATGGGCACTTTTTCATTCATTTCATCTGTGACAAGATATTTTCTTTCCATCAAATACAACAAGATTGTGATGGTAAAACTCTCATATCCAGCTTTTCCCAGGAGTCAGTATTCCCTCTCGCAATTTATTTTTTAGAAGTGAAGAGTGAATCAGTCTCTGGGATAACACGCGTTCACACATCACGCTTCAGCAGTCTTACTTAGCCCAATCAAATTAATATCTTTCAAATTTACATTCTTTTCGGTTTGAAATTGCCTCTTTGTGTTTCCCTGGACAGTATTTTCTTGCTAAAAAGACAGTAACTCTGGAAGATTCCCACTCGATTTGACTAACTCAGTCTGCTGAAGCATCATATTAGATCACGACAGTAAATCCCACAGCTGTTTCACACCATGATTCTTTGAGACGTCGGACCTCACGTGTTGTCGTCTGACCGCCAACTCTGCCCCGAACTCGTCAACATCGACAAAGAACATTGCGGGTTTGTTTGTTGTGTATTGATGAGCAAAACCTGAGTGTTCACAAAAACACACAAACACACACTCGTCTAAATCCGAGTGGGGAATAGTCTTTCTCAGCTGCTCGCTGTGTCTTACTGTGTGATCAACAGGGGTTGGAAAATTACTCTGCAGAGCTTATTATACACACACACACACACACACACATACACACACACACAGACACACACACACACACACATTGACGCACTCTTGGAGTCAGGCCTTTGTTGTTCTCAGTGGTTCCTGTTAGAAACAGTGATTGCTCCTCACTAAACACTCCCTCAGTTTGTATTGTGTCTAAATGATGTTTTGTGTTGGGAGCGAACGTCGGCTCTGTGGGTGAAGCTGCTCCGAGCTCTGAATCGGCAGCTGATCCGTTCGCACCTGGAAAAACACCAGTTACAGTCTCAAAGGTTTGTTCATCAGGAACAGCAGCCTCGTTAACGCAATAATAACCACGGCGACGACAACAGCATCGGCAACATCGCGCTAATTCAGAGTTACAGTGACAACATCAGCAACCTTGTTGAAACGATTTAGAGCAGAATGAGCTGGAGCCGGATTATATGGATTCAGTCTGATCACCTTATATGGAATTTTATATGGATATTGATGTATCAGCCAAACGTGATATGATCAATACCAACCCAACGACAGCAGCATCAGGAATATCAGCCACACTGAAAACACAGAAACAAGCATCAGCATCAAAGCTTGGAGCTGAAATAAGGACGAGAAAAATAAATTCTTTACACTGAACTCAGCTGGTTTTCAGAAAAAATATTATAATAGTATAATAGTTATGTTGTCATTTTAGCTAAGAAAAAAATATGACTTCATATTTATATGATAACAAACAAACAAACATAAACAAGACCAACTAATGTCAACAACAACACTGTCCCTGTTATTACATCTTCAGCAGCAGCAGTGACATGAATGACGAAGCATTGGACTCAAACACTAATGTTCACACTGTCCTCCAGCAGTTTAGAGATGAATACATGACATCCCTTTTATTGATCCCTGCATTTCTGAGGGTCAGTGATTAATGGCCGTGTATGTATTGATTGATATGCTACTTTGCATGATGGAATATTGACAGAACAAGGAGTCCTCACACTAACTCCCAGGCTTTTTCCTTCTTTCTCCTCTCGTCTCTCATCTTTCAGAAAATCCTCTCAGAGCCTTCTGGACCTTCCCAGCAGAACCAGTCAGCCAACGTGAACTCTCTGCTGGTCGGTGGTCGGGGCGTCACCGTGGACAACCCTCGCTCTGCCCTCTCCCCGCTGACCAACTCGCTCCTGGAGCAGCTGGAGGCTCGTATCAAAGAGCTGAAGGCATGGCTGCGAGACACCGAGCTCCTCATCTTCAACTCGTGTCTCAGACAGGACAAAGACGCCTCAGAGCAGCTGCAGAGCTTCAAGGTAGGAAGAGACACTTATGATGTTGGCCATGTCAGTCTTAGATGTTTGGCTGCTTTCATATCCAGGCAGGAGCTGCAGAGATCATAGAAACCCGGAGTTTATAGAACAGCTTTATCAGAACCTTTGGAATCAGTAGCTCCTCAGTCTCGGACTGGAATTAATGTTCACATGCAACCATTATTTATATTTTACACATAATAGATTCTCATTTCTGGGCAGCACATTGTTGCATGAAAATAGTTTATGTTGCATCAAATTTCCAATAAAACCTCGAGCTGTTCACCCTCCCAGCAGAAACCTAATCCAGAAAAAACTTCAGCTGTACGTTCATGTACAGCGTCACCAAACTTTTCTTCACTAACTTTTGTTACTATCAGATATGTGACAAAGATTTGGCCAATCAGAATTAAGCTTTAAAAAAAAAAAACGTGCTCACTCTGTGTGTGTGTTTGTGTGTGTGTGTGTGTGTTGTTGCTAAGTATAGTAATACATCGTGTTAATGAGGCCAGATGAGAGCAGGGCTGTTTTGAAGCGATGGATGTATAGAGGAAACAGCAGTTAGCCTTAAAAGCCACGGGACGCTAACAGGATATTAATCAGCCTACATCACACAGCGAACAGCTAGCTGCGCTGATTAGCCTAGCCCCGCCGTGTGACTGACAACCACAAATACACACACACACACACACACACATACACACACATACACAGTCATACAAGTGCACATGCTGAAACAGAGATGCACACACACAGAAGTGCATTAATTCATGTATGCCCAACTATACAGACACGTCAACACACACTTCACACTGATAAACACACATATGCAAATGAGGCACACACACATAAATGAATACATAAAAGCATGAAGGTGACTATAGTAACACACTGAAGTAAGAACACACTTCCACAGACAGCGCACAGATGGAATGAAAACACTGTGATGAATTAAGTTTTTTTTTTTTTAAGTATTTCGGATGCGATGTTTGGTTCTAACAGTTAGAGCTGTTGAATATGTGAAAGCAAAGGAGGTGTGAGTTTGAGGCTGGAGCTGGAAGTGCAAACTTCACGGACGTTTCCGTTTGTTTGTGTTTGACGAGAAGTTACCAAAATCTCCGAAATCCCAAACAAAATCAGTCACTTTAATTCAGGGAACATCAGGATGATCGGACAGGGAGGAACACGTGACGGAGCCAAGGTGTAGATCGGTCGGTGTTAATGTGAACAGAGCAGTGTGTGCACACAGACATACACACACAAATGTTTGTATACACACACACACACACACACACACACACACAGGCTGCCTAAATGATGAAATGTATAGAAATGAGACTTTATCTAAAGAAGTGAGTGGAGCCGCTCTTACTTTTGATCCTTGTCACAGCTCTCAGTGGGAAGCCATTGATTTCTGGCAGAAAGAGGCTTTGAGCTTCTGGAGAAATGAAGATTGGAAATATTGATAGCAGTCATTTGTATGGGGAGATCGAGCGAGGCTAAATGGAGAGAAGGGGCTCCATTTTAAGAGAAGTCGACTCCATTTCAGCCATCATTTGTCTGTTTTTGGCGTTTGGACTCAAATGGGTTCGATTTCTGCGCTGCAGCTTATTACAGTACGGCTGTATGAGAAAGCAGCAGGGGTCGGCAGAGGTCGCCAGGGCACACACACACATTTAGAAAACACCAATGCACGCACACACACCAATGTAAGCTCTCACTTTAACACACTCTCATACACAAAGAAAAATATCTGTAGTGTCACAACACGACCTTCTCACTTTCCGTCCCCGGTGTCCAGCCTTACAGCTGCCCCTGATGGACGGATGCGTCCAGGTTCTCAGAGGTTTGTCTCTGAGGTTTCTGTGTTCCTAGTTTATTAGAAAAGGATGGTACATGTTCAGTGACTGGCAGTTTCTCACTCTGGTAAAATACGGATCAGAGTCTAAAAGTCAGTTCTTTGTTTATGGTGTTTATTCTAATGTTAAGCACAGACCCTCAGGCTGGTTTCAGTGTAGAGAGGGTATTTATCTGCTGTCTCTCACTGTATCTAGACAGGGTCTACTCTGCCCTCTCACACACACACACACACACACACACACACTGTGTGTTTTTTTTTTTACACACACCCCCACCCCCTCCTCCACCCCCTCCTCCACCTGTCTGTCTGCGGCCTGGCTCTTAATTGAATTAGCTCTCCTTTAAGATATTCCTTTAAGCCAGACGTTCGTCCAGCAGGCCCCGGGCCTCCGATGACTCTCTATTGTAGTGGAGACGCTCTGGGGCCCGGACACACCGAGAATTAATGGACTGAGCCTGACGCACACACACACACACACACACTCATTCACACAGTGGAAACAGCTACAGACACAGATACACACCTGCTCTGTGTGAGTGTGTACAGATGTGGAGAGTGAACGACTCTCTCTGGAAGGTTAAATGTGCCTTTTCTCGCAGGTGAACTTTCACTGCACTGACTGAAGTGAAGACACACGTCAATCAATCATTTTCAATTTTCAGACATTTTCTTGCTTTGTTTCTTTAGTTTTTCTATAAATTCAATTTTGAGATAAACTAATTATTGAGATAATGATTATTTTTCTGAATTTCTTTCTTGGGAATAGAAGTGGATTACTGTGTCAGGAGGACACACACACACACACACACACACAGATGCCAGCATAGATTGTGGGTATCAGTGTGAGCGTTTAGCTCGACAAACTGCCCTCCTCTGTCTCTTTATCTGTCTCTGTGTCTGTATCCATCTCTCTTTGGACACTTTATCTTTACTTCATCTCTCTCTCTTTCACCTCTCCTTTATTCCTTGTGCCTGTCTTTTTCTCTGCAGCTGTCGTCCTCGCTGCATCTCTTTCCTTCTCTCTTTCTTGTTATCTGTTCAGCTGCTCCCCCTCTTCCCTGCTGTTGACAGTAGATGAACCCGCCCTCCCCTACTGTTTGTTACCCAGGGCCCCCTCGTCCCCCACACCCGTCCAATCATGCTCTTTGCCCTCCGGCCCTCCTCTTCATTTGTAACACATGACCCCCTCCCTCGTTGTTTCTATTTTCAGCTGTCCTTCCTTCAGCTGTTTGTAAGATTTAACCCCCCCGTAGTTTGGTAGCATGAACCTGCCCTTCTTCTCCTGTTCGTGACTCATGACCCCGCCCACCCCCCACCCTTCTCACCTGTCACCCTAAAACATGACCTGTATTCAATGGATTTGACATGAGTGACAGCAAAGTCCTGCTGAGGAAAAGGAGAAATGGACAGGTTGACAGGGCCGAACTGAAGTCACCTCACTCCTCTCCGATGTTTGGAACTCACACGTCTTTGTCCTGAAACGCTCCTTCGTCCTGAGAGTCAAACCAAACCTTATTCGTGCAGTAGTATCGAACACTAGTCCTCCCTGCTCACCCCATTCGTCTTTTACTGGTTTGTGTGTCCTGATGGTCAGTGCCACAGAATCTGGATCAGATTCATTCGTTTCTCTTCGTCTTTAGACGTCCGAGTTTTGTCTGAATCCGTTTCTTTTTTTTTTGTTGGATCTTGTTAATATCTCTGGCGTGTGCTGAATGTTGGTGTGTGTATCTGCCACTGGATGGAGTGACCAGTGTGACCTCTGTGTCCCTGTGTCTCTGTGTGTGTCCCCCCCCAGCACACACAGAATATAAACCCTCCCCCTCAGCGTCTCTCAAGCAGCTAATAGAAGGTGACAGTGAGGCTCTGATATCGATACCTGCTGCATGATGAGGATTAAAGATCCACCGACTCCCTGCCAAGAACACAGGCTGTGTGTGTGTGTGTGTGTGTGCCTTTTGATTATGCCTGTCTGTGTGTGTTTCTTGGTTGCAGCTCTGTTTGTGTTTATTCCTCGCTTTGGTGTGTGTGTGTGTGCGGTCGTTGGCGTTTTGAAGAGGTGTTTTCTCGTTAAGAGTTGCTCGTTAGGGGTTGAAGGCCACGGTAACGGCATCAACAAACAGATCAGACTTTCATCTTCATCTGCTCGGGAGGAGAAGAAAACACTCGGCTCTTTCATCTGCTAAAGGAGTAGAGACAGAGAGAGAATAAAAACACAGGACAGAGACAGAAAGAGAAGAAAGCTCAGAAAACGAGAGGAAGCAGAGCGACGGCAGAAAAGAGTGATCGGGAGAGAAAACAAAAAGATGGAAGGAGAGAGAGGAAAAGAGGGATGACAGTAGAAAAGAATCAGAAAACAGTTATTTCATCTGCTAAAAAGCAGAAAGAAACAAAGATGGAGAGAATGAAGTTAGTAAGAGATGAGATAAATGAAGAACAGAACAGAACAGGGAAGAGCAGGAAAGAAAGGCAGACACATTCAGGGCCATATCAGAACCAGATGCCGTCAGTGTGGGTCTGATCAGACAGGAGTTCGACAGCTGGTCCGTCATGAACAAAACACTGGTTCAGAAGCTGTTTTCATAATCTAAATAATCTGAGAGAGAAAAATCTGTCTGGTTTTCATCAATGTGCCATGTTCCTGCTGCTGCCACCTGGTTAACATGAGGACAAACAAAACCACTGAGAGCTTCAGAGTTTCCACAGAGGACGAGGTGGAGGTAAAAGGCCTAACCTGCGTTATAATACACAGATGTGTGACTGACTCAGAGCCTGAGGTGTGATAGGTCTGACAGAAAGTTTAAAACCACTCTGAACACACCAAGAAGGAGAGAGAGAGCAGGCAGAGCAGGTGGAAGCAAAGAAAGAGAGAAAAGAGAAAGATCAGGAATGACTGAGTGGTAAGAGATGGAGAGATGAGAGCAGAGACAGAGACAAGAAGGGATGGAGAGACTATCATGGTAAGAGAGAGCCGTCTGTAAAGTGAGATGCAGGAAGAATGGAAGAAAAAGACGGATGAGAGAAAGGGTTGAAAAGACGAATAGACAGCGAAATGCAGACAGACAGAAGGAGATTGAAATTTATTGATAGCGGTGTTTTAACTCACTGCGGCGTGTTCGCTCTGCTGCATTAATGAGAACAGTAAATGCTTTCACTCACAAAGACTTCATATATCCTCCATTTGTTTACTGCTGCTGAATATTTTAGGGTTAAAGCTTTCATCCCTAAAATGTCGCCGCGTGTCGAGCGGGCAAAAGGACTTCAGCTAATAACTTACAATAATCAATAAGATTTAACGATGTCAGCACTAATCCATTTTAACTTTCACACGAAGGCCGCCGAGCTCTTCATCACAGAGGTGGATGTTTTTTCAAATCAAATGTTTTCTTTAATCAAACGACTAAACTGATCATTCTAATGCTAAAGGCTGTTTCTGCTCCAGGCTTAATTAGTAGCTACATGTCTCAGTTAGCGGCGCCACTGATTGTTTTTAGGCTCCCTGGGAATTCCATCCGTTGGAATGTCAGTGCCACTGAATGTGTTCACTGTTTTTACCATACACATATAAAATCAGGACTAACCAGCTTTTCCTTTCAAACACATCTCATAGTCTCCAGATTTTGGTATTTAAAAATGAAAATCATGCAGAGAAACACGGTGGAGGCGAAGAGGAGAATAAAAGAGAGGAATATTTATTTCAGGGAGGAGAGGATGGGATCTGAGCCCCGGGGCAGAGGGGATGGCTGGGAGCGTGGGGACTGGGCTGGTGGCTGGTTGAGCCGAGCAGGGGGTAAATCTGGGGCTGAACAAACCAGGACGTGTCCAGGGTGTGGGAAGCTGAGCCGAGCAGGGTCCAGGGCAGAGAAGGGTAGACAGGACGAAGAGCTGGAGACAGGGGCCAGAGCCGAGCAGGAAGAGGAGGACGGGTTTGGTCAGGAGGCTTTAACACACTGACTGAGCAGGTTCTACGATGGGGCACAGTGACAGTGTCGGAGCTTGATTACAGATTGGGATGCAGCTGGTGGAGCTGTGCTCTGACTCCAGCACACCTGTCCCCACTCAGACACCCACTCACAGGGGGAGAGAGGGGAGAGAGGGGGAGAGAGACTACAGGCTAGGCAGAGGTGGAGGGCGTGACGTTTTCTATGATTTCTAATCGGTTATAACAATGTTCACCTGGTGATGGATGCTGGAGAGGATGGTTTGAGCAGCGTGTGTCTGACGGGAGCAGGGTGAAACTCTGCTGAATGTCTCAGCATGTTGTTTCTTTTCTTGCCTCCTTTCTGTTAGACGAGCACAGGACTGTGTGACCTTTGACCTGATCAGGAGTCCTGAGCTGATGTCTGAATGTGCGTGTGACCAGAGTGTTTCACTTTTACCACATTTTGCCATGAATGTGTCAAACAGCAGCAAAGTGAGTGTGTGTGTGTGTGTGTGTAGGTGTGTGTGACTGAGTCAGAATAAACTACACAGTGTGTAGCGTGTTGATGGTGGTGAAGGAACATGTGGCCCAGTGTAACACACACGCACCTCGTCCCACCATCCCACTGTCCCCGTCCCTTGAGGCCCCCACTTGTCCTCTGTCTCCTTGTCCTTTAGGCATCTCATTGGGTGCCCCCCCCCCTCCCGGTAAAAGAGCGTTATGGGAATTCCCCCTACTTAACACCTATTAGCAGATAGAAGAGAGAGAGAGAGACTTAAGGCATATGGAGGGAAGAGAAGCATTATGGGTAGGTGGTGTAAGGGTGTGAGCAGTGTAGGATGTTGGCTGTGTTGTAGGAGTCACTAAACCAGATGTGAGTGTTTCTGTGTTGTACTGTTTTCCTGCGGGAATGACTGAAACAAACCTGCGTCAGGTTTTAGGCGTCAGGGTTAGATGTGACTGGGACATGGTTTTCACATCAAAGGTTATAAAACATCAGAACTACAGAACAAACATTTCTGAGCAGCTCCACGCAGCCTGGGAAAAAATATTTAGGACTTAATGGGTTTAAAGTTTCGGAATAATTTTACATCACTTCCTGTCTTACATCACTTCCTGTCCCTCACTGTCTTTTTTACTGGTACCCAAAAAGTTTCCTTCCAAAACAAGTCTTCAAATCTTTAGAGGGAGGTTGTGGGCTTGGTGTACAGCCTTGTTTTGTCTACATGAAGGACCCCCTGAGGTCTCTGCACCCCAGTATGGGAATCCCTGGCCTTGAGGTGGGAGAGCAAGGATGTGAGTGGAGGATTTCTGCTTCCAGACTCTGAAAGAAGGGAACTCTGAGCGGCCCTCGCACTCGAAGACACATGTCGAAGTTCTGCTGAACAAACCTCTGCAGCAGAATAACATCAGCATTTTTATACATTCAGCTGGACAGACGGAAGAAATGAAAACAGAACAAAGACACTGAGAAGTAACCAGGAGACAGCAAGTAAAGGAATGAAAGCAGAGCAGAGGATGAAACGAAGGAGAGAAGGGAGAAAAGGAAGGAGGACATAAATGTCAGACGAAGAGAGAGGGGCGGAAGGAGAGAGAGATGGGAAGAGTATGCAAACAACAAAGTTTGGGTAGCTGTAGGCGGTATTAGCAGCAGCAGAGGGAATATGTGTGTGGGAGCAAATTGTCGACAGGAATTCATTAGGCTCGTTGTGCGATAACGAGTGCTTGTGGTTTTAATTGACTTAATCAACAAATAGAATTAATCAGAGATTTCTAATTAATGGTAATTGATTGAAATATCCACTGGGTCACTGTGCAAGCAGCCAAAATTCTCCTTCTCCCTCTCTCTTTATTCCTGTCTCTCCTTCCTTTACAGTTTGTCCTTGTCGTCTTTCCTTATCGTCCTTTCTCTTGTTTGTTTTTCTTTCTTTTGCTGTTTCATATCTTTCTTTCTTTCTATCTTTTCTTTCTTTTTCTTTATATTCTCCTTCGGTCTTTTTCGTCTTCAGTCTCTTGCACCACCTTTGTCTCTCTCCATTTCTCTCTCAGCCACTGGATTTTTCTCCCGTTCTTTTCTCTTCTCCAGTCTTGAAATGAATGAAGGTGTGAATTCTGTCACACGTTTGGGTCTTAAACTCATTAATTAGATGGTTTCTTACTTATTTTATTCAGGACAAAACTGTTGTGCTGCTTCTCGTGGGTTTGTTGTTAATGTCTGAGAATGACTTTTGAGAAAGGGGAAAAAAAATTCCTCACAGTCGAAACAGTCTTTGAACATCACTGAGCTCAGGTATCAACACTAATATCAAATAAATTTCGGATGCTGGACAGTCCCAGTCCAAGGTGCTGGACTGTCATGAAAAACACTGACACAGCATCCACACTAACAACCTCCACTCTCCTCTATCTGTCTTTTCCTTCCTCCCTGCCTCCCGTCTCTCTCTCCATCGCTCCCTACATCCCTCTCTTCACGGCAGGTCTCGGTAATTAGATTGTGGAGATGAGGAGGTGGAAGAGAGTTAAGAGGATTTTGTTTTTAGGAGAGGGAGATTTAAGAATGAGAGAGATAGGGGGGGATGGAGTGAGAGACAGAGGGAAGGAGAGAGAGAGATCAAGCTTGAGCGACACAAGAAGGAGAGAGAGAGAGGGTGAAGGGGGAATTAGAGAACGAGGAGAGCAGATCCTCTTCGTTTTGTTTATCCTGTTTCGGTCACCCTCACTGAAAGAGGGTTGAGTGACAGACGGAGAAATACATGAAGAAAGAGAGGGAGAACTAATGAGGAGATAAAGACATCTCTTCTTTTTTTTTTTTTTACCTCTCCTGACCTTGAACACGTAGAGAGACAAACACAGACGACAGAAACAACGCTTCCCCAGAGAGAAACGAGGGTTCTTGTCAGGGTTCTTTGAGTTTCTTTGGTTCTTGTTAAGCTCCTCGTGGTGGCGGCTGCCGGGCCGAGCAGAGCACGACCTTCTTTCTACCCACTTCTATCCAGCTATTCCCATTATCAGGAGAAATCCTGATCTGATGCTGAACAACCTCATCTGGCTCCTTTCAGCACGAAGGATTCATGTTTCTACTCTGATCTCCTCTCTTTGTCTTCAAGAATGAACCAAACACTTTGTCTGCGGTTTGTGTCCTCCGTCTCATTTTCTGGGTCCCTGTCCAAGTTTTGTGTCGGAGGTTTGGAATGTGTAGTAATTAAATCAAGATCTCCACCCTCGAGTTCAGCTCCTTTTCCAGCACGACAGTCTGGAACAGCGCTGGCATCAGGTCTGACTGCCCTCTGCCTCACCTGTCGATGTCACACTGCATCTTACTCTCACCCACAAACAAGACATCAGTACACTGAGACTGAAGCTCTCACCTGTTGGGTTTGGTTTGTTTGTGATGGAGGGAAATCTGTCAGTGGAACTGGACGTGATGAAGCAACATACATCTCTGATTGGTCCCAGATTCACTCTGCAGCATGAAAACGAGCCTGTGTGAACATGAACTGAGTCCACTTCCTTCTGACTGACGACCACAGCATCAGCTGTTGGTCAGAGAAGAAGACATCACATCGCATCACCTGAAAAAAGCAGCTGCTAAATGTACAGTTTTCATTACAGGCAGCATTAAACGTTTTCAGGAATCACAGCTGTGTCTTCACTCACACGAATCCTCAGTTTCTCCTTTTGATCTTTTTCATTTCCTGTCTCTCTTTCTTGTTGTCGGAGTTTTCTTTCTTTCTCGGTCGTATCTCACTGTTTCTTTTTAACTCACTTTAATCTTCTTCTCTTCTTTCTCTCTGTTCTCAGTACCTCTCCTGCTCCTCCACTTCGACCTATCTCACACTTGTTTCTGGCTTTCCAGTCTGTCTCATCCCTCCCTCTACATTCTCCGTCTCTTTTTCTTCCTCTGCAGCCACTCCACAGCTTTCCATGTATTTTGGAAGGAAAGCTTTTTAGCAAATATTTGTCCGACTGTGTCTGTAGAGCCCTCTGAGTCAATATGGGCCCAGCCAGGCTCGACCGGCCAGAGAGAGGGAGAGAGAGACAGAGGGAGAGAGAGGGAGAGGAGGGAAAGAAAGAAAGAAAGAGAGAGGGATCAGTGCATAAAAACCAGTAGTGCAGAAACAATAGAGACTTAGGATTCTCTATTTCTCCTCTGGCTAAAAATAAACTCTCAGAAAAAAAGACTTGTTCTGTGTGAGGCTGAGCAAACTTCCATCACAACACTGATAACGGTGATCAAAGTCATATCTATCAGTATTTATACGGATTCCATGCACTGAAAATGAATTCATTATCATTAGTGGATCAGACGTGTGTGACACAGACAGCCGGAGAAACACGGCTGAGATGCCGGACTCGGTCTGATGTGAAGAACCTTTTCAGGTCGGCGGCTCGTATTCACAGTAAACCGTACGGGACGTACAGGTGCAAACGTTCTTCAGTCAGAGTGTTAGACACTCTGTTGTTGACCCAGACTTTGGAGAGCGGATTTCGGAGTTATGACCGTCGGCTCTTAACACGCTGAATTATTGTTCCAGCTTCAGTGCAGTTAAATTCGTCTTCCTGTGCGTCGTCCACGCTGCCTGCTGCAGTTATTTGGCACAGGGAGAGTATCACTCAGTCGTTTTGTTGTTGTTTAGAGCCTCCTTCTTCAGTGTAATACACACCTCCTGTTTGGAATAAATTTATCTGCAACCCCACAAACACACACACAAACACACACCGGGCTTGTCCTCTTGATCCTGTCTGCTGTCTTCTGCATCCCCATCTCCTGTTTAGACAACAAGGCGAGCCACAAATATGCTAAACTGAAGAGAGCGAGAAAGAGGAGATGAAAGACAGAAGAAGAGTTGAGTGTGTGTGTGTGCATGTGTGTGTGTGTGTGTGTGTGTGTGTGTGTGCGTGCAGGAGGGAGAGAGAGAATCCCATTTCATTGTAATAGTGTTTAATATTTATTGGAAAAATGTAAAGAAAATGTAAAGGAAGTGCTTTTCAGCGAGCGGGCAGGATTAGCATAAATAGTTTGGGGCTTGGACGTGTTTGGTCCCCGCCGCAGACGAGTAAGGCTGTCCCCTCTATTCTCTGTGACGCGCACACACACACACACACAGAAATACGTGCATATGTTTGCACACACACCCACCTCTACACACATTTGTGCACATGAATGCGTGTGTAAACATTCAAACATGCAAACACACACACACTCGCTGACCTTTGCGTGTGGGAACTCATCAGCATATAGTGATTTATAATGGGCCCTGCCGATCCTGGTGTTTCTTTCTTTTTTGCATTTATTAGACAGGAGCAGAGAGGGAAGCAGAGGGGGAATATCGGCTGTTGTCATTCATTTTCTGCACTGTTACTGCTGATGAAGGATCTGTGCGCTGAATTTGACTTCATGCTAATAAACTGCGTTGAATGACCTGAATTTATCTACACAGAACTGCAGAAGACGGAATAAATAAATAAAAACAGTCTTGTTTGTTCTTGGTTTTTTTTTTTTTTTTTTGGTAATTGTTTCAAAGACAATTCTGATTTATTACAACCTCAGTTTCATAGTTTTGTCCACAGTTTGTATCAGAAACAACGACAGTGTATTCAACAAATTCACTGTGAACAGTCAGACGTCACTACAAAGGTCCAGCGGGTCAGGAAACACAAAGACAGGCTGTCAGAAGTTTGTCCAGATTATCTAATCACTTTAAACAGTGGTTGTTATCTCATTATTTTCATTATTTTCATTATTTCCTGACGATAAATGCCCGTCTCCGCCTCCGTAGATGTTGGTGGACAGTTATAACACCTGGGACAACAATGGACATACGTCCAGAACGATGGAGCCTCAATATGAAAATGAATTCTGATGAATAAATAACCTGAATCAGTGAAGCACAGGAGGTCTGCAGGTGTATGTGATGACACAGAGACATGGAGCCCACGTCGTGCTTTAAGATGAGAACTGTTGTGTTTCTGTTTTCAGGAGCATATTTTCTGCGTTCCTCTGACTGTGCTTCTTTCTCCTCTCTTTTCTCTCATGTCACGCGCCAGTCTCTGTGCTCAGAGGTGCGAGCACGACGCCGAGGAGTCTCCTCCGTCCTGAAGCTCTGCCAGAAGCTGCTGCAGCAGAGCCAGGTGGGTACCAGAACCCGCAAATCTAATGACAGCTCAGGTGACTCCACAGAACCAAAGACTTTCAACACAGCTTTGGCTTCATCACCACTGACCTGTGACCTCACTTGGATTTGACCTTTACAACTCAAAAAACTTGACCTCGTCCCATTATCTAAAAAACAAATATAAAGAAAGAAAGAAAAACCAGGCAACGTACCCTGCTCATGGAAATGCACTGATTATATTTTAAAGATAAATTTTTTCTTAGTTTTTTTAAGAAAGGCTTTTATATTCATGTACATAGAATTATGAATTTAATCATATGATTAATATGATAATTGCATTATTATTCTGATAAAACTGTCTCTCCGATCCCCACCTCTGGGACAGTCGGGCCCCATGGCGGAGGTGGGCCCAGAGGC
>NC_054410.1:1270000-1312500 GCF_017976425.1 Toxotes jaculatrix | reverse complement strand
TTCAGAAACATCTGGACCGGCGGTTCACAGAGGAATAGTGGTGCATGTTGAGGGAGGCTGGGTGGGAAATGATCACCTCTGACTGCTAAATGCGTCTGCTCTGGCAGCTCGTCCTCTTTTTCAGATTCCCAACAACACTTTAAAGTTATTTCCTGCTTTAAAAAAAATGTGTTGTTGAAACCGCTGTGGCCGCCGGACACCAGGAGTCACCTCCCTCCTCTGTCCGTGGGTCATAAAAATACCCACAATTCAGCTATAAACTGTTATGAAATTATAGAAATGAGATAAATTACAGATATAAATTATATACAAGGTTTTCGTGGGTCATCAAATACTCGATTTGATTGGATTAGGCTGATTGATAGCCTCTCCCCTCAGCACCCAATGTGTTTTTGAATGCGTCTGCAGTGGCAAAACCCAGTTCAGTCATTACCCCCATCTCCCTTATCAGCACAAGGGGAATAAACACAAATCTAATAGAAATTCATTACACAGACCCATATCCACACACACACAGAGCCAACTAGTTTATTAGATTAATAGGCTATGAATGGCTAATACGAATTACCCCCCTCTCTTGTTAATGAGACGCGGAGCAATTTGTATAATTATGTCTGTGGAAGGGAAGAATTCCTGTGTCTAAGCATATTTTTAGACAGCCGAGCTTTCTGAAGGATTTTGATTACGTATTTACTTTGGGGTTTTCAGCTTCGTGCTCTTTCTCTCAGAAGTCGTTTTTGAATAATTCATCGCTTTGTTCCAGAGCGGAATAATTTGTGTTGAGATTTATGAGCAATTGCTTTGGGGTGGGCTGATTTTACTCTTTTTTAAATGATCACAGAACGTGTTCTATCAGAGTCGGGTGTCAGACGGAGGCCTGAGCGGAGACGGCGCTCTCGGAGAGGACACAGGATTTGCAACATGTCTTTTTCTGGTGCCAAAACAAGACACGCATCTGGGAAAAAAAAAAAGAAATAACCTGTACTCCATCAGTCTTTGGAAGCGCAGAGTAAAACATCTGGTGCATTTTAAATGATAATAAAAAACCTTTGTTCTTTAACAGCAACACACTTATGAACTGGATCCTCTGGATTTTGAATTACGCTGCGTATGACTCCTGTGTGAACAGACCATTTGGTCTCACATTAGACTTTCTGAAAAGAAGAAATGTAAAGTCGTTAAGCTCTGTTTCAGGAATTTCCTGGAAATTAGCGTCAGTAACTTATGACAAGACATAATTAGGCAGACTGCTCCACCAGCATCAGGAAAATGACACTTGCTTCGAGGAATTTCTTGATTGATTTAGGACTCAATAATTTCCAAAATGACTTGTAAAGATGGATTTTTCAGCAGTGTATTAAGTGGTGAACACCCACACACAGCATTTAATGCCAAGGAATAAAGTTGGGGGTGAAGTCTATTAGTTTTTTTTCTTTTCAATTTATTAAATTCTGTTCATGTGTCAGCAGTGATTTCCACTGACGAAGCTGAAAACTTTGAAAATCAAATGCACAGTAATTTATAGAATCAAGATAAAATCAGTATAATGCTAAATGTACTGTACTTTCAGCCTTTAGTTAGAATCTTTGACTTATTGATTTTCTGTGTATGACGTCTTGTGTTGTGATGTCTTTTTTCTTTCCTTCTTCCCTTTTGTCTTCAGGTTCCCGGGAATTTTCTTGAACCAGGTCTCGTTGACCTCCACCAGATAAGCCCAGTCCCGGTTGGTCCAGTGGCACCGGCGACAGATGACTCCTGGGAATGGGATGAAACCGATATGACAATCACAGAACCAGAGCCACAAGAAGTACCAGAACCCGACCTCACGCACAACCTCCCCACAGAAACAAGTCTGCCCTCGGACAATGTTCTGTCCAATGGGAATCAGCCCGACAGGATTCAAACCAGTATTCCAGGCGGTCAGCGTCCTGAGAACGTGCCCAGCGTGACCTCCCAAGCTGCCCCGCCCAACAACAATAACATCTACCAGGTGTACAGCCTCCATAATGTCGAATTATACAGACAGCCTCAGTTTCCTCACAGCTCGTCCTCTGTTCGCAAAACCAAGTCAGGAAAACACAAACAGCAACTCCTGCTGAAGAGCCTGAGTAAGGACTCCTCTTTCTCCTCCATCGAATCCCTCCCAGACCTCCTGGGAGGACTGATGTCAAACAGCCGAGGAGGAGACAGGATGACTGGATACCGGGACAGGGAGAGTGAAAGGGAGGGCGGCAGAGGAAGTGGCCAGTCGGCGAACAGTCGTCGGTCAGAGTGTGAGAGCGGGATTGTTAGTGATACAGGAGACACAGAGACGACGACAAACTCTGAAATCCAGGGACAGGAAGAGGACCTGGGGGAAGAGGAGGAGGAGCAGGAAAACGGGCAGAGGAAGGATGAAACTGATCTGAGTCTGCACAAAAACAATATCCATAAGTACAGTCGAAGAATCAAGACGGACGATAACAAGAAGGAGAAAGGATGGAGGAGGGATGAAAACAGAAGAAACAGAGAGGAGGAGAAAAGGAGGAGACACAGGAGGGGAGGAGGTGAGGCGGTCGAGATCCTAATCAATGGGCGTGGGATCCTGACGCCCGCGGACTCTGACTCTGACTTTGAGGTCGGAGGACTCACTGTCGATTCCTCCAAGCCCTTCATGTCCCGCAGTGACATCACAGAGTTCAAAGCTGACCAGTTCAATGGTTTGGAGACTCCTCCCGCTCTCAGCCGCCGGGCCTCAAGTCCAGTTTTATCTCAGGGCTCCTCTCTGGAGTCTCTGCTGGCTCTGGGTGTGGAGTTATTTCCCTCCAAAGACCCGCTGCATCGCAGGGCCTCTCTGGAGAGCTGCGTGGCCCCGTGTCGCAGCGCTGAAGGGGAGACCGGAGGCAGCTTGTCCAGCCTCGGGGAGTTGGACCTGGGGCAGAGCAGAGAGGTGGATGGAGGTGAACCAGGAAAGAAGAACACTGAAAATGCGCAGGGAGAACCATCCTCTGGGGAACTGAGCCGAAGAACCCTCGATCTCCTGAAACGCCTGGAGAACATTCAGAGTCCTGTGGCGGCGAAGATGACCCGCAGTGTCTCTGACATGACGCTTCGGAGCATCTCCCCACAGCGGAGCCGGCTCCCTGCCTCGCCTTCTCTAGGCGGACGACTCACGCCCCTCTCTGGGATTTCAGGCTCGTCACGGAAAGGACCGCCATCCCTGATCAATGAGAGCTCAGCAACAGCATCGCTAACAGAGCTGAGCAGCACCGAGGACTCCTCTCTGGGCTCTGAAGATTTCACCGCGCTCAGAAATCACCGGCACCTCTTCCTGGATCCCGCCACGGCAGCAGTGGCCAACTCAGGCTCCTATAGGAAACGTTGCCACGGAAACAGCCGAGGAGGGCAGGGCATGGATGAAGCAGATGCAGCGAGCTTGAGCATGGTGGTGAACGTGTCTTGTACATCGGCATGCACAGATGAGGACGAGGACGACAGCGACCTCCTGTCTTCCTCCACGCTCACGCTCACCGAGGAGGAGCTTGGCATACGGGACGGAGAGGATGAAGAGGAGGAGAGGCTGAGCGGCGGCTCCTCAGGTAATGACGACGATGAGGATGACGATGAGGAGGAGATGGAGGGCTCCTACGTGCTGGGGCTGGAGTACATGAAGAGGGAGCTGCAGAGCTGGATCCGATCTCCTCGCACCTCCTCTTCCTTCACCTCTAAGACTGAGGCAGGCCTCCGGGACGAGCTGCAGTGCGGAACCCAGCCGTCCTCCACCATCACCGCCTCTTCTCAGAGCAAGGAGCAGCACAGTTTTCTAAACCGCTCAGCTGCTAAATTAATAGAAACCAACACTAACAGTGGCAACAACAAAAGAGATAAGAAAGAACAGGAGGAAGAGGAGGAGAACAGGAGGAACGCAACAAGAAGCTACATCAGCCAGTTTGTAGACGACGTGGAGAACGGAAACGTGGACCAGAGCTGTTTAAAAGGGAAAGACGAAGATGACGAGCTCCTCAGGGAGGAGTCGAGTGTGTTCACAAAGAAAGGAGAGTCCCTGAGGGAAGCGTACGTGTTCGCCAAAACAGGAGAGTCCGTTCGGGACGTCAGTGATTTGATAGTAAAAACAGAATCAAACTCAGTGAAGCAGCTTTCTTCATCACAGACCTGTGAACTCCTTCCACTTACGTCCAAACGGGCTTCCTCATTGGTGGGACAGCTGCGGGGGGAGTTGCCCTGCCACAGCTCCTCCCTCCCCTCACCTCCTTCCCTCTCACCTGTTGAGGACTGCACATCCCACGATGCCTTGCACAACAGCAGACCGGCAGCCGGAGGAAGGAAGGCCCTCACCATTCAGGAGAGGTTCAAATTCTCATCCTTTGTGACCGAGGAGACAAGGAGGGAGGTCCGAGACAAAGAATCGTCGCTGCCTCCCAGAAAACGGCACATTTCTCACTCATCCTGCCACAACCACCTTCCCTCCCCGTCCTCCCTCCATCCGTGTGGTGCAGACAAGGGCAAGAAAGAGAATGTGCATGACTTTGTAATGGAGATAATTGACCTGACCTCACTGGCACTGAAGAGCAAAGAGAACCAGCCTGAAGAACCGAACGAGGCCGAGACCAGCGGGTCCAATCCAGACCAGGGCCCTGCATCACTAGCACAGATCAGAGACAAGGTACAGTATTCCCACTAAAAAACCCAGAGCTCCAGATGCTGTGTGGAAAAATCATCAGCTTGTTATAGATTTCATCACAGATATCAAACAGAAGTTAAAGTAACAGTGTGAAGTCCTGTTCGACCTCGTATGTTTTGTACATTTTGGGGGAAAATTCATCCAAAAGTAGCAAAAGTTATCTCAGTTGATTTGTTCGCTGAGTTGGACTAATTCAATAAATCGCATCACAGATCATAACTTTCAGGATGTAATGACTAATTTCTTCAGTATCTATTGCAAGTGAAATAATCTAAAAGCTAATCAGTTTTCAGTCTTCATTTTATTTCTGAAAAGAAAAAGAAATCAGGCAGAAAACTTTGCTCCTCCTGTAAAATGTGTCTGAGTGTAAAATATTAAAATGCAAATCGAGGCTGGATGGTTTCATGTTACTCAGTGAAAGAAGCATCCGCACTTTCAAACCTGTGCAAAAATCTTTTTGGATGTGCAAACGTTTGGTCAAAGATCTTCTCCAGGTATGAGCAGCGTCATTCACTGGTTACCTGTTCATACCTGAAGGTCTTTGACCAAACGACAGATTTGAAAGTGCAGATGCTTCTTTCGTGAGTTCGATTTTTTTGTCTGGATGAGTTGTGAATTTTTTGGTTTGTTCAAATATAAATAATACACCAACATAGAAATATACATAATAAAAAAAACTGTTAAGTATATGTATAAAACAATAAATCACAGGATGTCATCACTGAAAGCTCTGACGGTTGTTACATCCACAGTGGTTCAGAATCTGAATTAGTCAGAATCACAGATTCGTCGGAGACGACTTCACAGTCTTTGAAACATACAGCACCTTCTGTCCTCAGACCCTGAGCTCAGAAAAGAGAAAACAACAACAAACAAACAAACTTTCCTTTCCCTTCAGGTGCTCGAACACTCCCATCGGCCTCTCCACCTTCGTAAGGGAGACTTCTACTCCTACCTGTCTCTCTCCTCCCATGACAGCGACTGTGGCGAGGTCAGTCAGTGCTCTGAGGACAAGAGCTCCACTCCGGCGCCCTACAGCATCCCGTCTTACATCACACCAACACAAGGCCTGAGCAGCCCGAGCCCTGAGCTGTTTACAAGCACCAGACAGCAAATAGCAGCCTCCAGCTCAGCCCAGTCCTCCAAACGCTCCTCTCCTAGCCTCGACTCCAAGAACAACCTCCGTGCTCTCGATTTGAAGTCAGCGGACAGCCAAGCTAACCGTGCTGCTAACGGTGTCCACGCTGACGAGCTGACTAGCCCCTTGCTGTCCCTGCCCCCCAGCCCTGACATCAGGGACGAGGAGACGCTGTTCGCAGCCTGCACGGAGCAGGTTTACCTGGGCCCACCTCTCTGCTACAGCATGGTGCTCAGCAGGAAGCCGGGGAGGCACCTGCTGGAGGAGGATCTGGAGTGTTTGTCTTCACTGGACCCTGGTCACAGACTCAACGCCAGTCTGACATATTTGCCTTGTTCAAAGCCAAATGATAGTTGTCAATATTCGCCTCAAGAGGAGCCCGATTCCAAACCAGGTGATAGTGTGAGCCGCTTGTCTTCGTCAGAGGACTGTGTGATGGACAGAAACCAGGATCCCTCCAGTCTCACAGTGATGACACAGGAAGCACAGAGCTCCTTCTCTCCTTTCCTGGAGCCTTGTTACGGCTCATTTTCCACCTCCACGCCCTCGACGACCATCGCCGCCTCCCTCCAGGGGCCCGGCTCCAAACCAAAAGACGACAGCCCTTCCTCCTTTCCTCCGCCTGTGTCCCCTGGCGCCAAGCAAGAGAAGCGAGGTGAGGACCCGTACCTCCTCTGTGATGTCGCTGGAAGAGAAGTCGCGGTCGCTGCGAGTGTCACTACGCCGCAGGAGGAGAGGAGTCGTAATGAGGGGCCTCCTTATCTTAATCCCTGGGCGCGTGTCGCCCCGATAGACTCCTCCGCAGCCGAATGTTTGGCAGATACTAAAACGCTTGAATCCAATATGGGCGCCGTAATGACCAAGATAAGTGTCTGCAGCTCCGCTACAAATCCCTCAAAAGAGCCAGCCGCCACACGTATTAATCCCAAAATTAACTGCTCGGTGATGAGAGAGGCAGATAGGGAGGAGGGGGAGCGGCGAGGAGAGGCGGATACTTGGCG
This sequence comes from Toxotes jaculatrix, assembly GCF_017976425.1. Classification (NCBI taxonomy): domain Eukaryota; kingdom Metazoa; phylum Chordata; class Actinopteri; family Toxotidae; genus Toxotes; species Toxotes jaculatrix. The sequence continues at coordinate 1,305,680 of NC_054410.1, read as the reverse complement.
GGTGAGGCAGGAGGAGAAGGGGAGAAGAGGGCGGAGCGGCTCGCAGCAGGACGCAAAGACAGTGGCAGCAAAGCAGGTTAGTGTTCCACATATTAGCCTGATCGGCTATCTCAGGACATTATACAGGGCCTTGATACTGCACTTCACCTCTCTACTCCAGGTATTAGTCCAAGCCGAGCCCCTCAGTGGGTCTGAATGTAATGAGGCCGGTGTGCGTTTCTCTCATTTCCATTTCTGAGGCCGGACAGATGAGAGAGGTGCTGATATGCGTAACCTCCCCTCTCCCCCCCCCCCCCCCCCCCCCCAACCCCCTCCTCCTTTTTTTCTAGTCTTTTTTCACCGTGTTTTCTCGATTTCGCTTCTTTCTCCTCGTCCTTCCTCCACTCTTTTCCCTTCTTTCTTTTTCTCATCTCTGCTCTCCTCCCATCTACTCCACCATCATCTGCTTTTCTCATCCTCCCTTTTTTCTCGTTTCTCCTTCCTCCTCCTGTCTTCTTTTATCTCCTTTCTCCAAGACATCATTTCACATCTTCTCCTTTTTTTCTTCTTGCAGTTTCACATCTTCTCTTTTTCATCACCTCCTCAACATCTTACCTCTCCTCCCTTCCTCTGTCTCTCTTTTTTCTCCCCTCACCTGTACTCTCTCCACATTTCTTCTTTTATGTTCCCCCTCCTCTTCTCACGCCTCCTCGTTTTTTCCCTCCCCCCTCCATCCTCTCTTCCTCTGCCTCATCCCTCTCTCCTCCCTCAGGTGTTAATAGAAGGGGGGATTTGCAGACTTCTCAGTTTTTTAGTTAAAAGGTTAAGGTCCACAGAACAACATCAGCATAATTACTATCAGTCAGATTTTATTAGGATTCATCAGCTAAGAGCTTTCCCTTCCCGCAGTGATCGTTCAATTCATTTCATCGCTGAATTAGCGTGTTTGTGCTCTTTTTAAGTTTTCTATTTCCTCATGCAAATGAGTTTGGCTTTTTTTTTTTTTGCCATCTCTGCAGCCTTGCTTCCTCCTCTGTTTATCAACTTTTGCTCTGTTAAAGAGGAACATGGCTCAGCTGAAGAGGCTGTTTCGTTTTTGTAATAGTGCTGAGCAGCCTGTTGTTCTTTCACTCAGTGCATGTTAATGTGCTCACATTCATTCATTCATTCAGACTGTTCACTAACAGTGGAATAGTTTCCACGAGGCCAAGAATAGATCAGCAAGACTCGTGTCACCTGGATGCTACGATGTGGACAGACTGAATGACTGAGGGAAATCTGATCATTAACACATTCAGCCAAATGGAAACTGTCTTTACAGAGCGGAGGAGACGGACACACCCAGTTTTGTTTTTATATTGTTTGATATTTCATTTCTCTTTTTTTAAAGATTTTATTTTTGCACTTTTGAGATTTAGTGTTTTTTCGTTTTTTTTCTGAGGTTGCACAGAGAATGAAGAGGCTCTGAGGGAATCCTGACCCTCAGATGACTCTTAAAGCCGGAATCACCAAACCTGCGGCAGCATCTCGGTCACACTGCGCCATAGTTTTCTCATTATCTCATAAATTCATTAAAACGGCATCAAACAAAAGACGAGAAAAGAAAAGGCAAAGATGGGGGGTAGATGTGCGTCTGCACGTGTGCATCCACGCTGGTGTGTGTGTGTGTGTGTGTGCATGTGAGCATGACCATATATGCAGGCGTGTGTGTGTGTGTGTGCATGTGAGCATGACCATATATGCACGTGTGTGTGGTAGTGTGTGTGTGTGTGTGTGTGTGTGTGGCAGTGTGGCATAATAGCGACACAAGTCTTTACAAAGTGATTAGTCGTGAACCAATTAAGAGCGTGTGGTGGAGCGGGGTGGGGTGAGGGGGGGGTTGTTTTCGGCCTGATGCTCGTTCGTTTAATTTGCAACTTTTCATCAGTTTGGGCTCAAAGAAAGAAAGAACAAGCCGATTAGAAAACAAAGACAAACAGCGTTTCAGCCTGATAATGCCGTTTTGATTTATTCTTCTCTCCCTCCTCTTGTTTGTCTCTCTCCTTCACTCGCTCTCTCACCATCCGCCGCCTCTCTCTCTTTCTCACTGTTAAAATGAAAAGAATAAAGTGGGATTTTGTTTTCCGCTCTCTGCTGCATCGTGTCTTAACTTTCATGTGACTAAACTTTTCTCTGGTCATTTCTCTGAATCTTTTCCATTTCTGGCCCAACCTGTTCTCTCTCTCTCTCTCTGACTTCATTTTTCTGTCTTTTGATGTTTCTCCCTCACTCTCAGGTGAGCTCTCAGTCCGCTGTCAATCATACCACCAGAGCAGCTCAGGGGCGGAGCCAGGCCTCAGTGAGATGCCCGACCTCAAGGACGGGGACAGTTAGAGTAAGTAACCACACACACACACACACATCTTACATCCGTTGCAGACTAAACTGTTGAACTAGACTTGTTACATCATCATTATTGGCCACTTGATCACAGTCACGTTATCAACTGAAATAAAAATAAACAAATAAGCTGCTTTTCCATTGTTGTTGTTGCTCCATTATTATTGTGTAACTTTAAAAACTGTGACGTGTGATCGACGTGTGATCGACGTGTGATTGATGTGTGATCGTTGTGTGACCGACGTGTGATCGGGGCTGAACACAGGCAGCACAACAGGCAGTGGATTTCTTTTAGTTTTCGTCATCTTTTCTATTTTTAAAATCAAATGAAACCAGGAAGCTGCAGAACACCTACAAAGATCATCACTGGTGTGTGTGTGTGTGTGTGTGTGTGTGTGTGTGTGTGTGTGTGTGTGTGAGAGAGAGAGAGAGAGAGAGAGAGAGAGAGAGATGTGGCCGCCCTATGGGCGCCTCCAGGGCTAAGCAAAACCTACTGCCCCCGTACTCCAAACACAGACAAACTAACACACACACACCCCCGAGGGCAGGGCATAAAATTCCAGGTAGAAGCTCTGACAGCCCAACAGCTGCAGGTTAGACAGACATGATGTTCACACACACACACACACACACCAGAGGACAAACCTGCATACACACTCACCTGCAAAGAACTACACACATTAACGTGCAAAATCAAGCTCAGTGTACACACACACACACACACACACACACACAACGAATGTAAACCCATGACAAAGGACACACACGCACCGCACACACATCATGTCAGTGATGCATACAGCTGGTCCTGACCCCCATGGCGTGCCCCAGTCTAGCCCACCTGTTCACACACACACACACACACACACACACACACACACACACACTGTACACACAGACACAGGTGCAATTAAAGCAATCGTGAATGCGGCTCATGATGTGCTCTGTGACCCAGACAGCAGAAGGTCTGCAACAAAACACACAGGAGAGAGGGAGTGTGTGTGTGTGTGTGCGTGCGTGCATGCGTGCGTGCGTGCGTGCGTGCGTGCGTGCGTGCGTGCGTGCGTGCGTGTGTGTGTGTTTGGAAAGTTTCATAAAAAAGCCAAACAGCAGAGGAAGCTGAGCCTCTGATACACACACAGTGACTGAGGATGACAGATGCAGCTGCAGCTGAATATGATGAAATTACATTAAATAAAATATTTTAAGAACAAAATAGATCAATAAATTCACAGTAAAGAAATATAGAGTTTGCACAAAGGTAAAGTTGAATGTAGATGAATTTATTTTTGGTTTTGATCTTTGATAAATAAAGAACATCCCCAGACTCAACACGGACAGCAGCAAAATCACCTGATTTAAAATAATCTGAGGACAGTGAAGCTAACAGTCTGTTGCTGTCTCTCTCCATCCGTCCAGAGACTGCCTGTCCTGGGAGCTGGACCCTCCGGGATCCAGCTGTAAGGGAGCTCTCTCCATCTCCTCCCCGCTGAGCTGATCTCTCTTCTGGGCTTCATCTCTCCAGCTGCCTCCTCTCTGCTTCTGGAGCTGTTCACACCTCTGATCTCTTCAGTCAAACTGAGAAGTCATGCGGTCGTTTCCGAGTGACCTTCGTGTTTGTTTCTTAGTTGAGGTTGATACGATGCATGTTGTGATCAGATCCAACATTTTCACAGGGACTGCACACAGTCTGCTTTCAGGACTGATTGATTATAAAGCAGCTTTTAGAGTTTGGCTGAACATATTTTTGTGGTAGTCCGAGGACAATATATACAACTTACATCAAAATACAGTGTCAGCATCATTAAGTGGAAGATTTTAAGAGTTAGGAAGAAAATCATGTAGTGAAATTATATCCAACAAATTAAATGTGATTATCAAAGTAAATATTAGAATTAAAAATGGGACAAAAACACTTTGGTGAGTTTGCGGTCAGGTTGAGTTTCAGGTTGGCTGAGGAGGGAGATGTCTCACCGATGGCTCAGATGATCACATCTGAATGAAGGAAACACACAATCAGCTTCAGCTTCACTTTATGTTTTTAGCTTGTTTTTTTTTGTGTGTCTCATTGTTTGGGCCACATGACTCGTAAACATAAATAAGATGCTATGAGAACTGACTCGTGCCACCTGAACTGTTGGACTGTACCAATACATTAAGTCACAACAGACGGACAAATACAGCCCAGGACTCATTAGTCTGAGGAGGACGTGGATGTGACTGATTCACTCTGACTCCGTCTTCCTCTGTGTGTTTCCTTCCATCAGCTGCTTTCTGTTGTTTACTGGAGGCTGGTTGCACAAAGACATATTAGACGGGTCTGACAGAGTAAGTCTGCTTCTGCTTTTGCTCTTTCATCTAATGTGAGTTTAACAAAGGTGGAAAGTCCATTTTAAGCCACAAAGAAACGGACTCTCCAGACCAATCACAGCTTGGTGGGCGGATAAAGAATGAGGATGTTATCATGTTATCATCCAACGACCAGAAAAACAGCAACAGAAAAAGTTCAACTTAAACTTAAACCTGAAATCTGAGAGTCTGTGCATCGAAGTTTGTCTTTGAACAACCAGGAAGTTCTTCCCTTCTTCATCCATCTCTGTCATTTTTCTGGAGCTACCTCACTAACTGCTCACTCTCACACCAGGCCAGTTTGGCCAGTTTGCATGACTTCGTACTGGATCTCACTTTTTGTGCTGCAGCTGTGAACACGCTGTTATCTTCCAAACATACTGTTAAACTAAATGCTGCAGTGTTGTAGCACAAGTAGCACGTTACGTCCTAAAACTACAGACCTGGTCTGTGTCTACACATGATGTCAGTATTCGTATCATAGTGCTGTGACTTGGTCCGGCAGTAGGTCGTTCACGGTCGTAGCAGTGGTAGAAAGTTGCCATCCTGTTGTATCAGCACCACACTGCAGCCTGTGAGTTACACACTACATGTTGTACGGCTCAGTGTAATGCATCACACAACCAGCCTGTGTGATCTGAAGACCATTATGAAGAAATGTTTAAAGGGTTTGAAAGAACTTAGTGTTAACAGAGAAAATTAGTCATGATTACCAGACGTATTGTTTCTGATGAGAGAAACAAAAGTTAGTGTTAATGAAGGCGACAAATACTAAAACATGTTTAAACAACCCGCACTCGTATCAGCACGATCGTCTCTGTCGAACTCAGCTGTGACATGAAGAGTCCAGTGAGTCGTGTTACAGAAGCTGAAACTGGACCAGCAGAGGACGGAGCTTTTTGGAGCGGACGCCCGATTGGACGCCTTCATGGTCGATGCCTGATCTTTATTTTGTTTTACTTTGACTCTGGCTGTTTTTCACTCCTTCATCTTACAGGATGTTTCACGTTTTTTAAAGTCAGCAGCATCACCATTTTCTAACGTGTGTCCCTCAACATTAAAGCATTCATGCTCGGTCCAGCTGGTTTTCACCACAGAAGTGAAACGTCTTGACGGAAAAGTCTTTGAATTTTCCAACTTTATGGGCAAACAGTGACTATTGGAACATTTAGGTTAGAGGGGGGAAATAGTGGTAGTGCTTGGTGAATCATCCGTAGACCATGTCCCTCCTTCGGGCCTTCAGGTATCACGTTAGGCTGAGTCCTTCGAGGAATGTATCACCTTGAAATGGGACACAAATGCTTTTAGTGACCAGTCACCATCATGAGACCAGGACTGATCCGGAACGTTGATGAATTGTTGGATAAACGTGCTGCTGTGGTTTCTGGGAGAAGTCAGTGTGCTTTAGATGGAAATAATATCCAGACTCTCGGGGTCGTGTGCAGCTCCGTCTGAGCTGAGGGTTGAACCAGGTGTCCAAAAATAAATCATAAGTAAAAACTAAAACGGTATTTTATCTATGCAACACAACCAAAGTTGGCAAAAGCTGAAGTCGTGTCGTTGTGTAGGCATTAAGGTTTGATGACTGTTGACAAGGACGTGTGTTGTTGTTAATAATACTGCTGTGTGTACACCACTACTGTACCATGTATTCTTTTCTTTTTTATTTTCTAGAAAACTCCTGAGATGATGATTAGCAGTGACGCTGGGGTTTGGGATTGGTGTTGGACAGGTGTGAGTGTGTGTGTGTTTGTGTGAGTGTGTGTGTGTAGGACAAAATAGGGTTTGAAATCTTTAAAATATAATTGTGTGCCTTGCTCTACTGTTACTTCTTCTACCTTTTTTGTTAATTAAAACCACTGCTTTCCCGGTTAGGTGATGAAAACATGCAACACAAAAAAAATAAAATAAAGATGAGAAACAAAGAGTTTCATGCAAGGTTCATGTTGAGCTTGTGTACATATGTAAAGGTGTAAAACCTTGGTGTGCAGAGGGAGGAATGCTTGGTGTTTGTGTTTATTTATGTATGTGATCTGTGATGTGGAATATCTTTATTATTAATATTGGCCATAAAGAGCTTGACTGCATGGTTCCTGCTAATTACAATGTAAAACCAACTGTTGACAAATAAACTTAATTTATTGGAAAAACAGAATTTGGATGAATGTGATTTGTGTCCTATGTTTTTTTTTTTGGTGTTATTTTCAAGTTACGGACACAATCTACAAGAGTGGTAAAAACACTAGAATCAAAGCTGTGGTTCTGAAATGTTGTCATGATAACGGCGACGTGTCGAGCCCCCAATCATCAGAAATGCATCATTAACATTTTTTTGATCTTGCAAAGATTTGTTTTTTGCCCTTAATCAGACCTCTGTTTTCCTGCTGCAGCGAAGCTCGGCCGCCCGTCTTCAGCCTGCACACACGGACGGAAAGTTTTAACTCCTGATGAGATGAAGTACAATTGAAAGCTGAAGAAGGTGATTGGATATGATAATAAACACACACTTTGGGGATATTACTGAACGTTAAATAATGTTTACTTCATCAGAAGAAGGTCAGAAAAGATGGATGGATGATGAGGAGGATGGACGGAGGAATGGCCACGATGTGGTGTTTACCTCCGCTGAATGCAAAGGCCTGTGTGCGTCTTTTACACATACTGCAAATCAATTTGTCTCTGATTGCAGAGACTGTCCTTGATAACATCCTTCAGAGCTGAACTTACATCGAACATCAAAATGTTTGTCCCTGTGGAAAATATTCTTACTGGATCTTTTAAATTACTGTAGTTAAGAAATCAGCCCTCAACATCATCAACCAAGATTAATGCAGACAACAACAAGACCAACCCTGACAGCGCCCCCCACAGGCTGCACTGTTCACCACAGCTGCAATATAAAGGTGTCAGACAGAACTAACGTCAGCCTGATGATGAGTTTAAAGCTGCACAAATGACAGTGCTCAGATGTTTGTCCCTGTGGCGGCCCCCAGAGAAATCACTGGGCCCAGTACAACACTGACTGGTGGGTTCTGAGCAGATGGACGGTTCATTTGATGCCTGGCTCAGCGGTCCACAGGCAGAATGGAGGATCTCACTCTGTCTGACGCAGCATTGTGACACGTCCTTCTGTCTCAGAGCGTCGGAGAGCAGAGCTGTTACAGGATTAAAAAAATAGCAGTTAGCTGCAACAAAACACACTAACACACTCCACATTAAAGCAAATTGCTTCTTGCGATTGTTGATAGTTTCTCATTGTTGCGTCCCTCTCGGTTGGAGCTGTGATGTTGATTGTGGCTGAAGGGGCCTTCAGATGACTGATAAGCGTTGATGAATGAAAATGGAAATGCTTTTCAGCGTTTTGCCTTCAAAGGGAAATCACATACGGAGGAAGATGTGTGGGGGGGTGAGGAGGGAGAATATTTGCCTTTTTGCAATTAACAAGATATGTTCTTTTTTGTGGTCAGAAAAATGGAAATGGCTTTTAAGGTCGTAAAGGTCGAGTGCATCGAAGCATGGTGGCTCCGCAATTACTCTTCAGGCAGAGGCCTGATTGGGGGACGGGTGGAGGGGGGTCCGGCCGCGCACCGACGGTCAAATTAACGAGACGGCCGGCTCCCTGTTGAAAAGATCACATGTGATTACCGTACATCAAACAGACAGAGCGCTCAAATTATCTCCTCTCTCACTGTGAAGTCAGAGAAAAAGGGATAAAACGCAGACGGACTGATTAGTTAAAGGCTTTAAATGTCAAAACTTTCACTGTCCACAGCTTGAATGAATCTGCTTCTCCTCTGCTCAGTGGACAGGAGCGAGGAAGGGGGGGGGGGGGGGGGGGGGGGGTCGACCAACCAAACAAATGGCCGCCCTCGTGACATAATTGAGGACATACTGGATATCACTGGACCTTTCTGTGAATCTTATATGTCCAGTGATCGTTTTCATTATTTTGTGTGTTTTCATTTGTACTGTGCTTTGTGAACGTTATCGAATCCACACATTCATACTGGGAGCTGAGCAGTAGACCCACTATAACTTCAGTCTGTCCCTCTGTGCTGCTGGGGAGCTCTGGGCTCGTAGCACTTTGCTCTAGAGGACACTGAAGACAGAGCTGAAAGAGCTGGAGCTATCTGTTCACTTTGATGATCCATATTTTGCAGTTGTGTAAGAACAGAATTCAAAGCATCGACCTCGGAAACATCTGGTTTCTTCAAAAAAAGTTTGCAACATCTTGTGGATTTTTTCAGCATCTCCAGTTGAAATGAACCAAACCAAAAATATTTCAATGATCAAAAACATCAACAGAAGCTTTTTTCCCCCAAAAATCCACCATTTTCCTCCAAAGTTCACATGTCGCAGACAGGCCTCCACCTCCAGCCTGAATCTGATTTCTCACTAAGCTATCACAGACTGTGGGTATGAAGAGCAGCAGGCTGCTGTCATTCTGTGGGGTTTGTTGAAAGGCATTCTGGGAAATGAAGGAAGGCCACTCACTGTAGTTTTATGCAGTCGAAGCAGGTTTGAAGGACAACAAATACAGGAACTGTCAGCTAAAGATCAGTTTTACAGAGGAGACGTTTTCCTCCTGCATTCGGTTCAAGTTTAAGTTTAGTTAACTTCAGGGAAAGATTGTAGTTTTAGCTTAACATCGAAAAACAAAACACTTCCTGTCGCGTCATCTCTGACATTTTCAGAACTCAAATACTCAAAGTGATGCTTATGCATCCTCCATGAGATGTTTATCCAGAATCAATACACAGACAGTCTGCAGGTCTTGTTGTCAGACAGGTGAGGAAAACACTGCAGCACCCGCAGCACTCAGAGACGTGACACTTCCCCACAGGATGCAATCACTGCTCTCTGAAATCAAAGTTCAGTTTCTAGGTATTTGTATTATTACAATGCTTCGTGGTGAGGATGTGTTTTAAACCGTCTGCGTCAGGGTTGAATGAAAATGAGACGACGTGTGTTCAAACATGCACACGCAGAAAATAAAGCACCTTCTCAAGTCTCTCTCTGTGCTGTAATGATCTTCTTGTAGTGCTGCGGAAAGCCTCCGCAATCCCTCCTTCATTTTCCTCTCCTCTTCTCCCTGATGAGCGGAGCCATCCCCTCATCATCAGCTGCACCATAATGTACTTTAGTCTGGGGATGAGAGGAGAAAATGGAAGGATAGATTGAAAACAGATTTGCTTATAAGCTGATCCTACATTAGGGGATATATATAATACGCTGGAGTCATCAAGGGTTTGTTCGCTACAGTCAGAGTGATCCATCAAAGATTCGACATGCTGCCGATGAACAGACAGAAGCTTCACTTTGGCTGCAGGTTGGGCGGAGTTCAGGGATTCAGTTTTCGTGTGAACTGTCGAGGTCACAGCTCGTCCTGGTCTGACTGCGACCTCCCTGAAAATCTGACCCTGGATTCAGGAAACTAAGATCATGTCTGTATTTTCTCCTGGGATGTCTGTGTTTTATGGGCTGTACCCTGTTTTAAAGAAGTTTCATTACCTTTAGGTCACTCATTTAATATAAAATGCCATATTTCCATATTTCCCCGTCAGAGTTTACTTCCTGGCTGTGTGCAGGAGCCTTAACACAGCATGCAGACCTTCATGTTGGAAAAGATAACTGACAATATAGAATATGAAAAAAATCCCTGCGCGGTATAGTCAGTTAGTGGATCATTCACTGGAGATTTTACATGTTTTAGTTCATTAATTCTTAATTGGACGCACTTTACGCCACTGCTGACCATTTTCCAAATTATACCACTTTTTAAATGGACTTTCATTCCAGGTGGTTTAAATTAATTTATGAGAAAATCAACTTTGAAAACACTTGAAATCCAGATAATCCATCACAGACCACAGCAGGTTGGTCGTTTTTAAATTTGGATAATTCCATTGTCGGCATGCGTCAGATTTATTTTAGTTCTACATCTTATGGCAGTAGCACTGTAGAGGCTTAAACTTAGAGGGAGACCTTCAGTACTGGACACGTCCACGTATATGAGATGATAATCAGCTGCCAAAGTCAGTGCACGAGCTGTGGGAAAAATCACTGAGAAGCAATAAAATGGAAAAAAAAGTAGGCTGTTTGCTGTGGACGATGAAAGCTCAGGTGTCGGAGCGCACTTGAATGCACCACCTGGTTTCAGAGACACTTTTCAGAGACACAACTTTGACCTTAAAAAACGGGCACATCCTTCAAGCAACTGCCAAGCACTGTCTGTTTTCCCTGAGCTTTGATTTTCATACGAAGGTCAAACTGTGTTTCTGTCCAGTGAAAACCACACATCTGTAAATCAGGCGATTTTAAAGTTCTGAACTAAAAACCACCTGACAAACACAGCAGCTGACTCCGCCCCCAACTGATCAGGACCGGTCACCTGATCATTTCCACCTGTGGAGTGGCACAAGATGGAGGGAGAGTGAAGAGGAAGTGGCTCAAACAAAATGGTGGCTTCCTTCGTTTCTAGACACCACATTTATTGGATTATTTTAACTTTACATCAAATGTGCAGTGTCTCAGAAACAACAAGTCTCAAACCTTTTAACGGATACTTTAATTTTTGAGGAAAGAGGCACCCGGATGATTCTGAAAAGAGCGTTTTTCCCCGGTCTTCCTGTGGACACTCTGGAAGGAGACATTTTGGAGGTTAATTATCTGGAGCTCAGACTGAAGGAGACTGTGTTTGGAGGCCTCAGCGTCTGATGCTGGACAGTTTGATTTCTTCTCTGCCTGAATGGATTCACCGGATTTCTGTGGACCGGCAGCAGACTGATCACGTGTGAGCAGGTAAGACTGATTCAGGAGTGAAAAGTGTTTATGTTTGAGCGGATGATTAAAACTCTGTGGTCAGTGTAGAGTCACTGTGAGGTGGTTACAGTCGTTACACAGTCATTACACAGTCATTACACAGCCTCTCTGAGGCTGAAGCTTTGGTTTGAACTGACGTGGCGTCGACTCTTTGGCTTTTTGGTTCGCTTCATTCGTTAAACTTGAAGTTGTGCTCATGTTTCTGTGTGAGAGAGCGGTTCAGTCAGCAGAGAGTGTGGTCGTTGTTGTTTGGTGGAGTTGACGTTTTTCATAATGACTGAGGACATTTGTCGATCTTAGAGCTGTTAATTCTGTACAGCTGTGTCCATTTCCTCCCCTGGCTGCCATTTTGTGTCCATTTCTCTGTTGCTGTGTGTTGTGGATGAAGCTGTGGAGCAAGATGGCGTCTCCATTCTAAATCCTGGTTATGAGCGCTTGATTTGTTGAGTTAGCACGACTGCACATGTGCTAACAAGCTCACTGTTGTTGCTTTAAACTTTACAAAGTTATTGTGCTTTGTGTTAACCATGGTAACAAGCTAACATATAGTATGCTATTATGCTCATGTTAGCATGCTGTGTGCGTTAAAATTCAGTGAATAATAACGGTTTGTTTTCAGTACGGTGGCCATTTGGGACATTTCTGAATTTGCGATAAGCTCTGCATTATCCGACTTGGCTCAAACTTGCACTTAATTGCAAATGTGCTTTGATCTTTATGCTAACATCCTGTGCACATACTTCTAAATATACTTCTTCAACGTCTTGCTGAGTGCCACGAAAACAAAAAGGAAAAGTTTGTGTCCATGTAGAAAATTCAGTAGATTAAATTTCGTGACCGTTTCACAAACCGTGAGACGGGGACGGCTCATTGTTTTTTTGGTTTTTGGGTGACAATGGAACTCAGAGTACAGAATAAATAAATAAATAAATGAAAAAAATCAGTGAATAGTTTCAGAGGAGTGATGTGACAGTAGAGTTTACTGCAGTACAGCATGGCAGGAACTTGATGACCGTACATGTGTGTGTATGATGTGTGTGTGTGTGTGTGTGTGAACATTTTCAGGTGTTTATGTGTTTTTAATATGGATTTATAGAGTTTTAGCCAAATGGCATTTTCACATCAGTCGTCAAAATGCATTTAAAAAACAATTTGATACAAGACGGCGAGAGGCCAAGAGCCGCGGCGAACGGCCGAATAAATAAAAACTATGATGATGCCGACATCAACAGGAGGCCATGATCAATCATTAGCATACGTAAGGAAGTGTGTGCGCGCGCGTGTGTGCGTGCGTGCGTGCGCTAAAAAAAAAAAAAGAAAAAAAAAAGAAAAAGAAAGATATAAAGTTCATGTCCATGATGTCTATTATCAATTATTTGCATATGGAGGTGTGTAGATGAGTGTGTGTGTTTGTGTGTGTGTGTGTGTGTGTGTGTGTGTGTGTGTGTGTGTGTGTGTGTGTGTGTGTTGTGTGTGTGTACAGGAAATGAGTGTGTATAAGAGTGGAAACTTTGTGTGTGTGCGTCTTCAGAATGATCCATCTGTAATTCCTCATAGCAGTTAATTCATCATCTGTGCTGAGGCGTCGGGCGTCCGCGGACGTTTAGGACTAATATTTCAGCTTCCATTACAGTGGCGGATCAGAGAGCCGAGGCTCCGGTTTGACCTTTGACCTCCGCTGGGGGAATCGCAGCCTGACCCCATCCATCAATGCGGGGAGAGGGAAAATATTAAGAGGCTAACATTATTAGTTAGATTACAGGGCAGAGAGATTTAGCTGTCATTTTCTGCTGTCAGGGTGGGTGGCTGTCATTGGCTGTCTGTCCTCTTACCTGTCTGCCTGTCTGTCTCTCTGATTGGCTGGCTGGGCCACCTGGCTGTCTCACAGCCTGACACTGGCTTGTACTTTATGAAACAGGATGAAATGATGATGCAGTCAGAGTGGACAACTAATGATGTCCCTGTTTAATGTTTTGGTGAAGCTGCTGTATGAAGAAGATTTGTTAGTATGTTTGTATGTTACAGTATTAAATCTGAGGAATGTGTGTGTGTAACGACCCTGAACACAAACACATCACCGAGCGGTGATCATCATCCTGCGTCTCATGCTGCGTTTCCTGCTGTGGTCCACTGCATCAAACCTGGAGGAGAATCTGCTCCAAACAGCAGTGACACATAAATAAAAACAACCCAAAATATGTTAACTTTGAACATCTTTGAAACTATGGCCAAATATATATTATAGTTTTTCTATAATTAAAAACTGTGAAGGACAGATGAATAGACCTATGAACCAAATGCTTGGACTTAAACATGTAGCGCGATGTCTCATTCGACAAACTGCGTGATAGGTAAAATATATCACCGTCCTCAGGAGCTGATGCAGCTGCTTTGCCTTTGTGCACTAATAAGAAACACTGTGTGTTTGTTATGTTATGTTAGTTAACATTACTGTTTCAGCCTTTAGTTTTAGGAGTGAGGTGAAGCAGCTTGAACATGAGCAGAGTGTCTTCTGAAACGTAAGAATAAAAGTTGGTGACACTCGTCATCCTCTGCAGACAAGTTTTGTTCATGAATCATCAGCTGTTGGAACAGACGTGTGTTAGTTTGTGTCTGCAGCCGGATCGTTAGAACAAAAAATGATGATTTCTCTGTCATCTGCTGTCTCTGAGGGAGGATGGAGGAAAAATCAAATGAGGAAACAGAGACGTGTGATCTTTAACGGACTGATGGTCGGCTTAACAGGAAGGCACGTGCGTCTGCAGAGATGACAGGCTGCCTCCAAAATGGATTTAGACAGACATGATGGGGAATTATTGACTTTTGTTGTTTTACAGCAAGTCAGAAAAAGTGATGACAGCTGATGGTGGCACTGTGTGTTGTGTGTGTGTGTGTGTGTGTGTGTGTGTGTGTGTGTGTGTGTGTGTGTGTGTGTGAGTGAGAGTGAGAGTGAGAGTGAGAGTGAGAGTGAGAGTGAGAGTGAGAAAGATCATTTTTGTTTTGCTGTGACTGCATGAATGTCATGAACGTATGAATTTTGAATTTTACTGTAGACGTTTAAGAGACACATTTTTCATAATTATTTCTGTGAATAAATCATTTTTCCTGTAAATATAATTAGAACTTTGTACCTAACACTACTGCCAATATAAAACGAGTCAAGAAACATGTTTAGAAACATGCGACTGTGAAACAGAACAAAGATCTTAGGCTGAAACTGAACAGGGTCATTGCAGTAACACGGTAAATGACTTAACCTTTGGCCACAGGACAACTCAGAAATACAAAGACTTTTTTGACTAAGCAATTTCAACTCAAGGTTCACTAACTAGTTTGTTCTGGAGCTTTCATTTGTATCACATGATCTTCACAGGGTGACGGAGTTTAGCTCCAGACACGCTGTGGAGTTGATACTGAAGAAGTTTTTATAATTGTACCTGAACACAGCACAACAGAAGGAGAGGGTACAGCGTGAGAAAGTGTTTGTGAAGGCCGACTGTTGTTTGGCTACACACAGTGTGCGTGTGTGTGCGTGCATGCGTGCGCGTGCGTGTGCGTGTGTGCGTGTGTGTTGTCCTGAGGGATAACAGCAGGTTGACTGTCCTGATTCTGTCTGCTGTACTTTACCTGGTCACAGCTCACTAATACAACCAGCACACAGCCTGAAGTGTACACACACAACACACACACATGCACACACAACACACATGCACACACACGGCAAACCCAAACACACGCACTGCAGAGCTAAATGCATATTATGTCAAATGTATAATGCATGTACACACCATGAGTGGGTGGTCATGTGGTCATACTTAGAAAATACAGGAGCAAACATAACATCACACACACACACACACACACACACACACACACACACACACACACACACACACACACACACACACACAGTTCAGTCCTAATTCCATAAGGGGGTCCAGCATGTCTCCCTGAAACCTCCAGTCCAATTCATTTGATTTCATTACAGAGAGAGAGAGAGAGAGAGAGAGAGAGAGAGAGAGAGAGAGAGAGAGAGAGAGAGAGAGAGAGAGAGAGAGAGAGAGAGAGAGAGAGAGAGAGAGAGGTGAAGTGTATTGTGGGAGAGCGAGGCTGGGCTGTGGCGGTGGTTTTCATTAGGAGCTGCTGGTTAGAGCTGCGATCCAATTTAGACTGCAGGGTGGCGAGCTGTGTGTTTTTATTGGTATTTAATCAGCTCAATTGGGACGTTTTATTAGTGCAATGCTTTGTTTCGGAGGACAGACGAGAACTGTAGGTTATTAGGGGCTCTCAAAGTGAGGCTGGAGTCCCTGCAGGCGCCCTGGTGGGGCTTCCGCGGGTCCAGAGGAGGATGAAATATTGAAAATGTGTCCTGCGTGGCTCAATAAGGCGGAGAAGAGCAGTAAAACCACCAGGGTTGGGGGTTCGATTCCCTGTTCCGCAAATGTCAGGATGCAAATTAGAGTTTTTGTTCTGCAAATGTGTCTCAGAGGCAGAGCTCCGAGTTAATCCTCAGAAGGTGGAGCCAAAAATAAAAGCAGTCACGGCGAACTTGAGTAGTACAGAAGCAGCTGAAGAACGGAGATAAATGTCAGCCATTTGTTTTTGGTCCAGTTACTGAAGGCGCAGGAAGTTCATCACCTTAGCTAAACAGCTAACTTTGCTACAGGCTAGCATGGTACATAAAGACCAACTCTGAGTAACAAGCAGTGAATGAATGGATTTGATATTGTTTATATTTCTATCATCTCTGAATTAATAGTATATTCCACCTTGTTTTACATGCTCGGCGTGAAGTGCTGTCCAAAGGTTTAGATTCTTGTTGTGTTATCATCACGGCGTCTGATTGGTCCTAAAGTCATTCTGCAGTGTGACAGTGACCCCAAACGCATCATGCTGCAGCCATGACAAGACTATTTTCAGAACATGGGCCCACACACCTGCCCGCCCAGTTGTTCCTCAGAATAACATCCACACCTTGGATGGGCAGGGTGGGACACACACCCATAGCTGCCCCGCCCTGAGCTAACCCTCAGTGAAGAGCCAATTTATGCACTGGAACTGGAAACACATTTAATCCACAAGCCAGGGAAAGTTGTTGACATGCCCCCAAGACAAATGCCCCCCCACCTTCGTCACGGGGACACCTAGTGCCCAGGTGGAGGTGATAACTATAATGTCAGGACTAAACTGGGATCACGAGTAATGGTGGTGCAGTCAGTACTTTATCCTGTGGAAGACTGAGAGATGAGGTTAGTAAGTGGAACCTAAGCTGTGTTTATTTGGTCAAGTTCCACAAAGTTTTTGTAGAATTTATCAAAATAACAACAACAGAAGCTGGTGACAAAATAATCCGAGCATTCAGAGAGCTGATCTGTGAGTGAGGAGGGAAGGAAGCAAGAGAGAGAGGGAGACTGTGGGAGAGAGCGAGGAGGGGGGACGTGGGTGAGTATGAGCGTGCGTTATAGACAAAAAAAAAAAAAAGGATGGGGGGGTGAGTGAGTGAGAGAAAGGGGAGGAGACAGTAAGTGAGAGAGAGAGTGTGACTGTACTCGGGAGTCTGATCACACACGGAGCTCAGTGAGCGGAGAGAGCGGCGCAGAGCTGCAGCTGTACTCAGATCAGATGAGAGAGGAGGCTTCACACGCCTCACCCATTTACCCGCACTCACACTCCTCTCACTTCGGCTCTGTGCGTCTCTTTGGCTCCGTGCCCACCGTAACTCTGCTCCGGGAATGTTCCGGTGCCACTGACCCGGTATCCGCTTCTCATGAAAACATAAAAACGACACTTAGGGCGGATTTGTTGCGTCTGAGATGAAAGTTTATTACCTGAGAGAGAGAGAGCGGTGAAGTCTGTCCGACACTTTCCAAACACAGGTGTGTCAAACGGGGAGAACTTCAGGTTCAAGTCTGACGCTTTGTTCGTCGCGAGCCTGCGTTTCTGCGCGTTTTAGGTAAATATGAAGAGTTTTTATGTTTGAGGTGAAACACTGCGACGCGCCTCAGAAACATGTAAAGAACAAACGGGTTCTTTATTATCGGCGCTGACTTTAGAATAAAAGTCTGGTTTACAGCTGCTGCGTTATTCCGCACAATAAAGCCAGAGGAGGAAATGTCCTCCCGCTGAACAAACAGCGCTATCAGTCACCCCCCCCCCTCCCCGTCCCTCGCCCCCCCGTCTCTCTCTCTCTCTCTCTCTCTCTCTCTCTCTCTCTCTGTCTCTCTCTCGTGTGTGTGCAGCACAGAGGACAACACGCGCACACACGCAGGCGCTCGCCGACATACCGACACACACTTTGCCGCCGCTGTATCACTGTATCACACCAATGTCATTGCCGAGCTCGTGCCGATGAGAGCCGCGCGCTCACTGACTGACCGACTGATTAACTGACTGTCTTCCTCCACGTCCGCTGTTCCCACAAACACCCACCGACCCACCGGCAGACATCAGGCGGAGGATAGCCGGGGACGGGATGCCTTTCTCGGACGGAAAGCCGGCGGCGGTGCCCGCGTGAGAGAAGGGACTCCGGGGCTCCTGCACCGGGAGAAAAGAATTCAGACACGGCTCTTCCTCTGTCTTTAATCGGTGAAATAATCACCTCTTAGATCCACCGATCCATTGATCCCATTGATTGTTGAGTGGGACGAAAGAGAAGAGGGAGACCGAGCGCACCGGAGACACCGGGACCATGAGCCGGAGCTGCACAGGGGTTATCTCTGAAGGATAGAACCGAGAGGAAGAAAAGGAAGAAGAAATAATAAAGGAAGAGGTTTAAGATCTTTCCGCTCGTGCAGTATACCCTCACTAATCCCATTTATCTATTGATCCATTGATTGATGACTGTTTGTTTTGCGCACTGGGACCATGATCCGGATTTCCTTGAGAGTTAGATCCGAAGATTGGAGAAGAAAAGAAGAATAAAAACAACAAAAAGAAGATTGTTGTTTGTCTCTTGTAGCTAAAGCGGTGGTCCCAGTAATCGGTGACTGGTCTGTGTTGGGAGGAAGAAGGAAAAGCGGAGGAGGTTGTTAAAGTAGACGCGGAGGCGCATCGGAGACGGCCGGGACCATGATCAGGATCTTCCCGGATTTCAGCGTCCAGGTGACAGCCTCGGCCGGAGGAGCCGGGGCTGGAGGCGGGGGAGGAGGCGGTGGAGGCGGTGGGATGGTGACCGGACCCCCGGTGGGCCGGGTGCCGGTGCCGGTCCCCGGAGCCACGAACGGGACCCCGCAGAGCGTGCAGGGAATCACCGCCTACCAGCAAAGGTACGTCGGTCCGGGGCTGCAGAAAAACGACCTGTAGCGTAACGAGTGAGGGAAGGAAAAGTAAATATACATTTCAAATTAAGAAAAGTGCTTAGATCCACACCAAGGAAGGAAATACTTCACTTATCCTTTAGTGTATTTTTGCTGCTTAAAGTGAGTTTGAAGTGAGATTTCTCTCCTGTGATATTTCTATAATAGATTTACCTGATATTCGTATTTTATCCCCAAAGATTCATTGTCGGGTTCTCGTGCACCTTCATTATTTTATGTTCAGGTACAGTTGGGCATCTCTAACTCAGTGGACAATTTTTGGTTTGATATTTTTTTAAGCTCTTTTTTTTGAGATATCACAAAATGACCCTCAGCTTGACAGCTATCGGTTGGTGTTTCACACCAAGGCTTTAAAAATCATCCATAACTCCAGAATGCAGCTCCATCATTCTGCTCCATCTGTAAAACTGGATGGAGATGGTTTTATCGTTATCAGTGAGGGTCCGTGTTGGAATAAATGTCACAAAAATGTGGCCTTTTCCTCAGTTATTTGCTTTTTCTTTTCAAATTTCCTGTTAAACCTTAAAGTAACGGGAGAATCTGGTGACTTCGATGTCACACAAGAGGATTAAATTCAATATCCACAATTTGTTTTGGGATTATTTTTGTGTTTCAAAGCTTTGCGTTTTACGAACAAGTGTTTGTGAAAAGGGGAATATAAAGCTGTGTGTTCAGCAAAGACTGAGGGATGAGGCGGCAGAGGATAAGTACAGGAAACAAGTTGCGGTGATTTAGTGGAAATAGAGGACTCAACTATTTAAGCAGAAACAGAGTGAAGTCCAGGTAATTCAGTGGAAAAATCCTGCGTAAGGTTCTGCTAATTCAGTGGAAACAAAGGAGGTAATTTATTGGAAATAGAGGATTGAATTATTTCAGTAGAAAAAGAAAAATGTGTTGAGTGTTTTCCAGCTGACCGTGAAGCTGAGGTTTTCTGGTGACAGTTCACTCCATCTATCCTCCTGTTATTTCCTTATTTCCCCTCCACTCTGAATCTAAATGATTGCCTCCCTGTCCAGCCGCTCAGTAGTGTTGTTTTTTCGAATCATCTGGAGCCGTGGGGGGGCCAAAACACACCCCTATCACACACACTCTTTTCTCATTACCCGAAAAACTCTCCATATTATGGAGTGTAGCGATGTGTGTGTGTAAAGTCTAAAAGCTATGGGAAGAAAACACGACGTAAATCACAGCTGTGGCCTCTCCGAGTGCACAGAGAGCGCCTCAGCCCTCTAAAGCAACAAATACGAGGAGAATAAGGGCCGTATTGTTATTTAAAGCAGGGCTTCTGGGCACACACAAGCCCCAGACCCACATAAAGGAGGATTTTGGGTAGTGGACTGTATGTTTGTGTCCATATGTGGGAGGGAAGGATTAGAGCAGTGGCTCGACACGTTCTCGGATCATTTCTCCTGACATAAAAACTGCTGGAATTTAACTATGTCGTCATCTGGCAAGTGGGGGACCTGTCAGAACTCCTCGAGGACCCTTTGAGGCCCCCAGGACCCCAGTTTGGAAATATCTGGTTTTAAAAACACAGTTCAAAATGATCTCTTTTAAAGGTGAACTTCACCAGGAAAGGTCTGGTTATTAGCTTCCAGATTTCTAACAGCCGTGGAGGCTCGTCTTATCCAAACCGGACGTTTTAAAAAAAATTCTTCCCATCTTCAGATCGTGCTCCTTCATCGCCCCGTCATCTAGCTGCCCCTCTTCCCTCTCTCTATACATAATGTTTCCCCCAGCAAACAGCTGGGAGCTAATATGTTTATACATTACGCTCCATTATCCACGTCGCCTCCGTTTGACTGAACTCAGTAAGCAGAGCTGAGATGGAGAGAGAGAAGGAGCAGCCAGACCTCATCCGGAAAGAACAGAGCGAGCACGAGTTTGACCAACACTGGGCCAGGTTAGAGAAATCAAATCCGACGTGAGCTGGTGTCAAAGGTGGAGAAAGAATAGTTCTGGTGCTTTGATAAAACCCACAGTGTCTCTGAACTTAGTGTTTTCATCCCCAAAACTCACGAGAAGAAGAAAATCCAGCGTTTGAGCCTTTAAATGGCGTCAGTGTCAGTGCAGCTCAGGGCTCAGTGAAGCTGCTGCTGGGGGTCAAACCTGTGACCTTTCACTTTTTGTCATGTGACCAAAAAGCTGCCACTGTCATTGCTTTTGAATTTTCCTGACTATTTTCACCCATGGACGGAAACACAGCAAAAACCAACCTCAGTTTAAACTCACTTTGGATTCGAAAATGTGATTTGACTCCATTTCTGCTTTAAATCCCTGAATCTGCCGTCAGACTGCTGAACATGAGGCAAACGCACACGCTGACGCCTTTTCTGAATGTACAACTGCACGCGTGTGTTGATCGGCAGGCGCTCCGCTCATGACGATCATCGACTGCAGGTCAAGGATCCCCTCCCCAGGCTTTATTTTCCACCACAGCACCGCCTGTAACCCCGTGTTTGTGTGGAGAATACCCAGCATGCCTTTGACCTTGACAGGTCATTGGTGTAGAGAGGGAGGCTTTTCAGCTTCCAGGGCTGCAGCCTGGGGGTTAATCACACAGCACACCGATTAGGTTACAATGAATTATACATTTAAAAAAAAAAAGGAGGAATTTAAATAAATGGAAAAAAAGACAGGAAGAAGAAGCAGGTTGTAGTTTCTGTTGGAGGATAATGAGCCATCACTGACGTACTAACATCAAAGCCTGGAGGAAAATATATTTCTCTGGCCTAAAATATAAAAATGAATGTGATAATTTGATGTTTGGAGATAATAGGAGAAGTTCTGTTCAAATTTAGAGGCTCATAACAAATTCAAGCTTCCTTTCCTGCAGATGCAAACAGCAGAACACGACAGGGGCTTTTCAGATACGCAGGAAATAACGTGGCAGCACAGAAAGTTAGCTACTGATTTTAGAATTAGAAGTGAGACATTGGCTGTGATGTGTTTATCATGACACTGAAGGGTGGAGGGGGGGAGGGGGGGGGGGGGGGGGGGTGGAGGTGCATAGATCTGATTTACGGGGCAACCATCCAAATAAATCACCCATCACCCCCTGCGCACGTTGGGTGGTGGTGTTTTTGTGATGGTTAAAAATTGGATAATAACCTCGCGGTGCAACCTGTAATACAGGAGGAGAGGGAGAATTATATAAAAAATAAAACACACACACACACACACACACACACACACACACACACAAACTGACTTCAACTGCAACTGAGTGGCGTTGTTGCGCCGGGGCTGGAGAAAATACCGGAGATGTGTGGTGTCCTTTTTTTTCCTGTCAGCAGCCAGAGGAGGGAAAAATGCTCCGAAAACCAGAGACTCTGACCGCCGAGCGACGCTCCGTCGCGGGGATTTTAACGCGGATATAGGCGCTGCAGCGGCGGCGGGAATGTAAAGATCCGACGCGCCTGTTTGGCTTTTTTTTCTTCTCCTCGGAGCGCATGCAGGAAATTCCTCTGTAGTGCCAAAACCGAAGCTGTGCATGTGTGGAGAGAGACAGAGAGGAAGAGAGGGGAGAGACAGCGGGATCTGAGAGGCATCCACCCCAGGCTCCCCCTCACTCCGCTCGGCATGCCTCGGCTGCTGCAGCCCGGTTCCTGCCTTCTCCACCTCCCGTTGTTTCCACGCTCCTGAGCGGCAGCGGCGGCGGAGGAGAGAGACGAGCAGGAGACGCACGCACAGCACGCACGCACGCCCAAACACACATACACACACTCACACGTTCACACACACGGACATGGCTTTGTCTTAACACACCGACCATGACGCATTGCTGTCAGGGCGCAGCGCATCGCCGCGGCTCCGCGTCCAAATAAATCTGAGGAGAAAAAAGGAGAAAAGAACAGAAAGTAAGAAATCAAATAATTGTTGCAGGAAGATGGCGCCCACCAAGCCGAGCATCCAGCAGGACCCGACACGGAGAGAACGGTAACGGGGCTTGGATTTGTGTTCCTGCACACACACTCCTCCTCCTTCACTGCATGTTTACAGCTGCACACTAGCGGGTTTGAGCGAACCGGCAGCCCGGCGGGTTACCGGCTGATCCGCGTCGCTTTGCGTTAGTCTGAGCCTGGAGGTGTCAGGAGGAACGCTGTTACCCTTTCCAGAGGAGAGTGGAGGTGTGCGTGCTCGCGTGCGCGCGCGCCTGTCTGTGTGTGTCAGGCGGAGAGGCTTGTGGCTGGGTAACAGGTCGCTCGGCTGACTGTTCAGGGAAACGAAGGACCGTCTTTTCTTTGCCTGGTGTCGTCTCGCCTTCCCTGCCCGCGTGTGTGCGTGCACGGGTGCGCGTGCAGGTTAGGAAGCCATGCAGTATGTTGACGCTCCAAGCAAAGCGTGGTGTGTGAGCGTCGAGGAAAACATGTGCATCCATCGATGACAAACCTGTGTGTGTGTGTGTGTGTTTCTCAGAGGAATTAACAGGAAGTTTTATTGTGGAAGGTTGTGCATGGGTTTACCTGTGCAGGTCGGACTGGGCAGACCCGGATCTGACCTGAAAGCGGGTTCACTTCATCTGATTAGGTTAAATTAAGGTGGAAAGATGAAGAACGTGTTCTTGTATGTAAACGTGTTTTCTGCTGACATATGAGCAGCTAATGGATTTCTATCCAGGATGTTTTATCACCACAGAGTTGTTCTGGTCTGATCTGTTCTGTTCTGTTCTGGTCTGTTCTGATCTGGTCTGATCTGTTCTGATCTGTTCTGTTCTGTTCTGTTCTGTTCTGGTCTGATCTGATCTGGTCTGATCTGTTCTGATCTGGTCTGATCTGTTCTGGTCTGGTCTGGTCTGGTCTGTTCTGGTCTGGTCTGGTCTGGTATGTTTAGGTCTCTGCGGCACATTAGAGATTTTTTTTTTAACTCTTAACTTTGATTCAGTTCTGTTCCCTGATTTGCTGGAAACATTTTGCAGGATGTGAAATGTGTGTTCACATTAACACCTGCTGTTTGGAACGGGTTCTCTGTTCTGTGTATAAACACCACTGTGCATATTTTTACTCTTAAACCATTTTCACCTGTTGAATTAGAGATTTAGAGTTTGATTGGTTCCATTCTGTCTTCTCTGTTTTGTCAGAATTTATTGTGATCAGTGAGGCGACCACACATTTTACTGTGTGACCTTATTGTTTGAAATGAGTTTTCTGACTCTGTGACACACGGTGGAATCGTTTTCTCACAGGGAGGCGTATTCATCCTTTGCACCTGTTGATTTAGGGATGACAAGCAAGCACACACAGCAGGGATTCTGTTCTGCGTTGTGTATTGTCTGGAAGGGAATACACACACGATTTTTCATATTATATGAATTTGTTTATAATATAAATTGTGTGACACACTAAGCATTTTTTACTCCATCACATCATATTTAAAATGACATTTTCTATTTTTTATTTTGTTGAAAGTTCTCCTCTGTCCATCTTTACTCAGCGTTTAGCAAAGCTGACTTGAAAACAGTAATTTTATTGTTGTGCCAACAGGGTTTATTGTATTCAGTTCAGTTGTATGTAGTCTGTTCCACCTATGGGGAGATGACAGTCACAGTAAATAGAACTCCAGCCTGTAGCTCCGCTCTATTCTGTTATATGTTTAATCAGCGTTTGAAACAAACCATTGAACTTATTTCTGTACAGTTCTATTTTACCGTCTGTTCTGTCACATGCAGTGACAGAATAATTTGGGAGGATCATTTTCTCCGTGCGGGTGTGGATCGTTTCACCTGTTGATTCAGGGATCAAATGCAAACGTGATTCTGTTGTGTTGTGCTCTGATGGCTGTAGCAGCAGTGGTGTAGTGTGTGTGTGTGTGTGTGTGTGTGTGTGTGTGCGCAGTGATGCAGGGATGAAAGGGGAATCCAGTCTAATTTCTGCTGTGGCTTCTCTCAGTGCAGCAACATGTGACTCCTCGTTCTGTATAAAGATGCAGTAAAAGCAGCAGATCACAGGACGATGAGGCGGATTTGGTTGGAAGTCGCTGTGTGATTCTGTGTTTGTGGTCAGTTCGTTCACTGGGTTTGAAGGGATTTGACTTTAGACTGAACAGGTGATGATGTTCATGCGGATGGAGGGGGGCGACGTGCCGTCAGTGTTTTTTTTTTTTTTTTTCTCTTTGTAACCTCGACACTAACATCTGTTGTTATGAAGAAAAAGGAGCAGGAGATAATTTTGCTCCTGCTCGCTGAGGTCGCCTCGACCGGCCCTCGCTGCCTTGACGTGTCTCGGGTTTTATTTCAGTCAGACGTCCTCCAACTTAACAACACAACACCTGCTCTGACAACACTGCACCTGACAGGAATGTAAACGCTCACTCTGACAAACGTTTGAATGGATCTGAATGAAACGTTCAAGAAACTTCTTTGAATTTATTTGTTTGTTTTTTTTTAATCTGGCATCTTTGCTTCAGTGTTACTGCAGCACTTTAAGTATTAGGAAGGACTCAGGTGTGTGTGTGTGTGTGTGTGTGTGTGTGTGTGTGTGTGTAAATAGTGAAGCCAGAGAAACCTAAACAGGCCATCAGACAGCTGCTGCGATGGTGCTGCAGTGACTCTGTTGATGCTGCGGCTCCTTTTCCACACCTGATCAGGTGATTACTTTAATGTGTGAACCACTTTGGACAGATACAGACAATCATCTGGTAAAATGAGACAAGCACAGCATCGTAGAGTCAAACCTGATCGTGAACATTTAGCTGAAGCTCCCGTCCGGAGGGGATGATCAGTTTGTTATTACCACGTGTGGATGAGTAGACTGCACAGCAGACTATGACTGGAGTCAGGCATCAGGTCAGTGCTGAGCGGCAGATTAACAGCCAGCTAATTTCATATGTGTGATTTAAAAGAGCAGGTGGAGGGTCAGAGGTCAAATGTATGGAGCTGAAATTACGCTTCACTTTCCCTGATTCTGCCATCGAGAGGTTTTCTCCTTTAGATAAAAGCTCAACACGAACCGATGGAGGCAGGAAGCTCCGACCTGATGGGAGGAAGTTGAATTCACGCTGTCGAGAGTCAGACTTATTGTCTGATATTGGCTCGGCCTTTTCTGCTCACCTGCCGAGGGTGAAACTGTCTGAAATTTCTCAGAGGAAATCCAGTGATTGTACAGCTTGTACAAGTGATGAAAGCCAGTTCCTGTCTCTCTGATTCCTGAAGGAGATGACACTCTCAGGCTCATGTCGGATTTATTCATAAACTGATTCTGATGGATAATTTGGGAGAAATTTCCACAACAGCAGGAATCTGTTGAAAAATGCAGTAATCACCCAGCGAGGAACTGTGGCCTGAGGAGAGATGGGTTCATCAGTTTCCTGTTCAGGTGTTAAAAGTTCAGGTAATTCAGAGGTCAGAGACTTTGGTCCAGTGAAAACTCTGTGTTTTAATTTGAAAGGTCCTCAAAAATGACTGAAGCCCGTCACAGTTCTGTGTTTGTCTCTAACCTGAACCAGATTTACCTGCCGGGGATCCTGGTTCAGGTGTCGGTTACGGTTTCAGTACATTCTTTACAAATCAAATACACAAGTCATTACGTCAGAAACCAGCTGCTTTCCAGAGGCTGGTGAAGCCGGTTGTTTTCCAGTCTCAGGGTTGGTGGTTTGCTCCTGTCAACATGTGTCCTTGAGCCCCAAACCGATCCACCGCCATTGCTCAGTAGCTCACTGCCATTGTTGTGTGAGTGAGTCCATTTGTTGTTGCACTTACTTATTTAACAAGGACAGTGCAGGTAAACACTGTTACTCAGGAAGATGCAGTTTGTATGGGGAGTCTCGCTGAAGCTAATTTTCAGCCTTGGTTCATAGTTAGCTTTTAAAATTTAGAGTAAAACAACAACTAGTATTTTCTGATCTGCTCAGTCTCGTTAAGATTGAATTATTTTTAGGTTACAAACTACAGGTTTGAGGGAATTAGAAAGTAATACTATGAGAAGAAGAAGAAGATCTGACGTCAGTTCCATTCTTCGTCCTTTGTGAGATGTTTGTTGTTTTCGTTCCTGCTGAACCTCAGCATCCAGAAAACAATGCGCTCGGTTGGGCCTATGCAGATCTGATTTGGTCTATCAAACCCCAGACGTGTCCCTGAATGCACCACAGAGAACAGCTCCTGCTTGTAGCTGCATCATCTGATGATTCTGTAAGTTTGACCAAAAACAGGTGATTAAATGTTTTATGGTGATGGATTGTCTCTCTGCAGGTCTCTAGTCACTGCGAGCTGATTTTCATAGAAATGAACAGAAACCAGTGGCAGGCTGGAAGGAAGGAAATCCATCTGAAAACTGATGGTTTGTTTAGGCAATAAAGTGAACAAATTTGTAGGTAATCCATCTATTAATTTCCCTCCTTGTCCATCCATCTTCTCCTCCTACCAGCCTTCCATTCTCTCACCATTTACTCCCTGCCTGCATCCATCCATCCGTTCATCCATCCTTCCATTCATCTTTCCATCTGCTCCCGTCCCTCTCCATCCAGCAGTGTGTGTGTGTGTGTGTGTATTTCTGCTCAGAGCTGTCAGGCAGTGAAGGCGTTTTGGCTGAGCTGCTGTTTGTGGATCTATTTCTGGGGGCATTTCAGCGGCGATAGGCATCTGGAGGAGACCAAATTAATTTCCAGGTAGAAAGAGAGAGAGAGAGTGGGGGCGGGGTATTGGGTGTTGGCGGGGGGGGGTTAGAGGGAAGAGAAGGAGGACAGACTTCATAGCCGACTGCACAAGTGCTTCCTCTATCAGTACACTGCACCGGCACTGGAGAGGAAGATGATGGAGAGGACGACTGGACAAGAGGGCCGAGAAATGGTGAGGGAGAAAGTCAGAGGAGGAGGTGGACTGAGAGGAGGATTAAAAAGAAAAGATGAAGAGAAATGATGTGGTAAAGGAGAAGGGGTGTGGGCGGAAATGCAGTCGAAAGGGGGGAGGGATAAAAACGAAGGAGAAAAGAAAAGAAGAAAGACAGGAGGAGGAGTGAAAGAAATGAAAGTGATGGGAAATTAATGTAAAACAAAACGAAGAGAGAAGTGAGGAGGAAGGAAGTGGAACAGTGAGGGAGAGAGAGAGAGAGAGAGAAGTGGAATCATTCATCGACCTGATTGGCTCTCACCAGCGGACAGTTAGGCTGAATCAAACTCACACACAGGCTGGATAAGAGCCTTTTAAAGCCTGCAGGAGTGCTTGGTTAGCTGTCCCAGAGGAGGCAGGCGGGTGGGAACACCTGCCTGATTGCCCAAAGCCAGTGTGAGTGTGTGTTTGTGATATTTGTGTTTTGTGATATCAGAGTCTAAGGCTGGTTCCAGGTTTAAACCACAGATATATTCAGTAATTCAGTAATGATTTTTTTCTTTCTTATTTCCCTTAAAGGAACAAACATAAAGTAAAACAATGCAACCGGAAGAGTATTTGTCAAATATGTATCTGCACATTTATACAACAGTTTTTAAAGGATGGTTTGTACAAATTGGATTTAAAATAAATAAGTTTTTAAGCAAAATGTAAATTGACAAAAACTATCGGCAGCATAATCTGAGATTCGTGTGTTTAAAGTTAGAATCTGTCCTCTGCTCGGTGGGACATTGAGAGAGAGGAGGACGGACTGAGAAAGGAAAGCTGAGAGAAAAGGAGCCTGTGGAGGTGGCAGTGTTGGCGAACTTTCAGAAACAACAGAAAAACCACAAAGCACAAAGTTGGCCTTGTCTCCAAAACACCCCCTCCCTCCTTTCCTCTCCCCGTCCTCCCCAGGGGCAAAACAACACAATAAAATGTCCCATTACCCCATTCTGATGAGCGAGAGACACAGACACAGGGAGAGAGAGAGAGGCTTGTCTGGGGTTTTGGCAGCGTGTTGGTGGTTTGGTGGGTTTTGTGGAGCTGCGAGTGTTCGGGCTCCGCCAGATCCTGACGTGTTGTTAGGAAACAGCTCGAGAAGCTTAAACAGCCAGAAAAAGAAAAAAAAAAACAAGTCCTGATGCTTTAAGTTTTGTTTCAAACAATGTGGAGTTTTTGTCCTGCTTCCGTCTGTGATTTCACCAGATTGTTTTGTCCAGACATGCATGTAAACACGGTTATCAGAGAGGGACGAGGAAACAGTCGGCTGATGTGTCTGGAGTTGATGTCTGAGTGAAAATTGCTTTCCTTTTCAAACTGAATTTACATTTTTCTTTGGGAAGGAAATGCATAGAAAATGTCTCCGGCCAGCAATTCAGCCCCGGCAGCAGCAGCAGCAGCAGTTTGTGCGTTGTTACCAAATAACAATGTGTAAATTTTCTGCACGCCGCTCTGACACGGACTCTGGTTTTGTCCCAGATGGAGAAATGTATGAAAATGTAAATGATGCTGCACAGGGCTGGAGCATTTTTCAGGGGCTGGAAAGTAGCACAAACATGTTGTTAGTAACGTTTTCTTGATTTACATACAGAAATGCTGTTTTCTTTCCTGTTATATACCAGCAGTTCTCCAACCTCTGCAATTTCTGGAATCACATGCCGTTTGTCTCGTGGCTCTGTTTAGTTATGTGACTTACATTTCTGGTTTGTCGGGGAAAAAACAAAACAGTCGTCTCAGAGTGTGATGAGCAGCGCTGACACTGAATCAAGGTGATGATGAAAAGAAGCTCTCAAACGCTCTGAAGCTTGATGCTGGTCCAAAGGCCTCAGATGAACTGGTTTGTAGTTCTGGAGACCGTGTCTTGGTCTCAGTGGTGAAACTGGGAGCTGCTATCACATCCTCTTCCTTGTGCAAAAAGGACGACAGGTCACACTTTCAGTCCGTCCTCAGAGGCGTTTGTGGTGTCGCCCCGCGGTTGTACACACAAAAGGTGACTCCAGTGGCAGTAACCTGTTCAATCACGGCGTAAAGCGGGCGTGATTGCAGGATTGTCCGCACGGTCTGATTGTCTGGGACGAGGCATTTTGGGCTCCTCTGCTTCTGGGAGGAACCGTCCCCGCCACATTTCCCACAGACAGTGTTTCATGATTGGAGCACCTCCACATCTGGGATCCGCATAGAACCCAAATATTAACAGCTGTTCCTCTCAGGACCGAGACACGAGACCTGCTGTGACTTTGGACGACTCGGTCTTACTCCTGGAGGAGAACCTGGTTCCAGGTTCTCCTCGGTTCTTCAGCAGTTGTATAATTTTGTCTCTTTAATACATTTCTATTAATTTCATTCATTTGAATGAAAACATCACTGAAAACATCTGGAACGTTTCAGCTGTGTCACCACTGCTGTTCTCTCACCTCCTTCACCTCCTTCACCCCCTCACCTGCTCTCCTTACCTCCTTCAGCTCCTCCCCTCCTCCTCCTCCCCCCCCCCCCCCCCCCTCCTCCCCTCTCACAGACCGAGGATGTAATCAGCTCAGACCTGCTGACTCGACAGCTTCCCTCCTCAGGACCAATATCTACCTGTCCTTGAAAACACACACTTCAATTATACTTCACTTTAGATTGGTTAAACACACACACACACTCACACACACACACACACACACACACTCACACACACACCCACACCCACTTTATTCCTTTACTATATTACTCTTTCCCAGTTTTGTATTATTTCTCTTTCTTCCATTCTTTCTCTTTTTGCTCGTCAGTCTCTCTCTTTCATTTATTGTCTCTCTGTTTTTACTGTTCTCTTTTCTCTCCTCTGATTTCACACACTCTCTCATAAGATTCATTGTTTCTGCCTCAGTCCGTCTCTGTCCTCCCATCTCTCCCATGTCCCCCCCCCCCTCTGTCTCCCAACCCTCCTTTTTTCTCTCTCTCTCTCTCTCTCTCTCTCTCTCTCTCTCTCTCATTTTTCATCACATTCTCGTTTGTCGTTTTCTCTTTTTGTGGGATTACAGAGGAATTTCATCCCTAAATCTGAAACATGTTTTTGAACTTTGAGTTAACATTAGTGTCACAGACGTAACATTACTGACAGATGCTCTGGTAACACGGTTAACACAGATACAGTCATTCACAGTGTCGGAGCTGAACTCGGTTCATGTGCCGTCTGAACGTCTGATGTTTAAATCAGTTTCCGGAAACAGTAACCTCTGTGTGTGTGTGTGTGTGTGTGTGTGTGTGTGTGTGTGTGTGTGTGTGTGTGTGTGTGTGTGTGTGTGTGTGTGTGTGTGTGTGTGTGTGTGTGTGTGTGTGTGTGTGTGTGTGTGTGTGTGTGTGTGTGTGTGTGCGCGCGCGCGCTGTAACATGTAGATTAGCCAGCTGCTCACATTGTTGCTTCAACCCCAAGAGGAATTATTTTGAAATTAATTTGTGTGTGTGTGGCGTGTGTGTGTCCGGTTGTCAAGACAGGTGTGATATGATGGTAATCAGCTGCTCTCGTTGTTACACTTTCTCTCTCTCTTGTAGCCAAACTCACCACAGTGCTCGGTCGCTCAGTGTGTTTGAAACCAGCCTCATGTTTATTGATGTGTGTGTGTGTGTGTGTGTGTGTGTGTGTGTTTTCCTTCATATGAAATATCCATCACTCATCTCCTCCTCCTCCTCCTCCTCTCTGCCTGTCTCATCTCCTCTCCTCTGCTCTCATTACCTCCTCTTGTCTCCTCTTTGCCCCCGGTGCGGTCACCTGTTTTGCCCCTGTAGGCAGGAAGAGGACCTGAGGGTGAAATGACTATTGATTATTCTCTGTTAGACGGGGGATGGAGGGTGAGGAGGGGGAGGAGGGGGAGGGACACCTCAGTCAGAGGATAAGTGAGGCATTTGAGAAAACAGAGAAAATAATTGAATATAGATAAATGCTGCTGGAAAAACGGAGCCGAGCTGCAGAGATGGATTAATATGCTGCTGAAAACTGTCCCCAACAAATGAACTGCGTCGTCCTGTCACAGTGAAACGGCTGAAAAGGAAGCGACGGGTTTTACATCTTCATTAGGAGCCACAGTCTCACCTCGGGGCTCCTGTTCTGGAGCTTTTATCCTACCGCATGGTCTTCAGCAGCAGGTGTAGGCTTCAGGTTTCTGATGAGTTTAAATTCTGATCCATGGCTTAAAAGTTGCACCTCAAAGTTTTATTTATTTATTTTTTGTTTTCTATTCTGTTTCTTCAGAATTGTTTACTTATTGTTTATCATCAAATTTTTCTTTTTCCTTTTACACTTAACTGACCTGAGGAGACTGTACTCTCTGTTTTCAGTCCATCACTGTGTGTGTGTGTGTGTGTGTGTGTGTGTGTGTGTGTGTGTGTGTGTGTGTGTGTGTGTGTGTGTGTGTGTGTGTGTGTGTGTGTGTGTGTGTGTGTGTGAATGGCGACCCGCTGAGAGTACATGGTGACATTTGGGAGAAGACTCGACCTCATGCTGATCAGAGATGAGCTGTCACACACACACACACACACACACACACCCCTCCTTGTTTTACTGTATTCATGGGGACCCCTCACTCTAACATAAACCTGGTTCTACCCTGAACCCTCAGACCAGGTCTGAACCCTCAAACAGCTCATTATACCTGTGGGGTCCGGAGTTTTGGCCCCCACAGGTATAATGGGCTCCCGTTGTTTGGCCTCGGTGCTTGTGCCGCCGTCGCTGCGTCACTGTGTCACTGTGTTGTGGTCATTGTTGATGCTGTTGTTGCTGCTCGTCCATGATGGATCTGCTGTGTGTAATTTCATGCAAGTGTCCTCTGGTTATTGATGTCTGTACTTATTCACCCACTTGACTTCTGCCCTCCTGCCAAACACACACACACACACACACACACACACCCACACCCACACCCACACCTAACACACACACCTACAGCCCTTGTCATTAAATGATTTCAGCCATTATGTCCTGCACACACATGCAGACATTCACCGGCATATCGAAGCACACATATACCTACACATATCGACGCAGACACACAGACACAGACACACACACACACACACACACACACACACACACACTCACACACTCACACACACACACACACAGACACAGACACACACACACACACACTCACACACTCACACACACACACACAGACACAGACACACACACACACACACACACACACACACACACACACACACTCTGAGATTCTGTGTGTGCAGAGGCCAGAGACAGCGCGGTGAATCCATATTGCGTCTCTGTGACCTTATTTCAGACACCCGGGACGCCTCCTCATCGTCACAGGGTGAATTCCAATAAAGTTGGAATTTATTCAAACTCTGCAGTGTTTCCTTCTCTAGTTTGTTTGTCCTGCAGCAGTGACATTTGAACTCTGGTGGCTTCAAATAACAACATACGCCTGAAACAGTTGGTCTAATGAGAGAAAACAGCTCCTACAGGAATCAGTCCCGAATTACAACCGACATGTCAGTAATCTAACGTACGTTGTTGCTGGATGTATTTGCCAACCAAACTGTTTTAGTTTCCTAAGCTGAAGCATAAAGTCACCTGAGGCTTTACACCTGAAGAAGCTTCACAGATAAATGTTGAAATGTCTTCGACTTTTTATAAAAAGCATCAGGTAGATGGTTTTATTTTGACATGGTCCCACAGAAGACAGACGTCCCATCATGCTGAGATAAATATAAAATGGGTGGAGAAAAATTTGTATTGAATAAACAACAGATTTCTGGTGCATGAACAGATCATCACCAGTCAAACAAAGATGGAGTCGGATCTGTGTAGTCAGCCACTGATTTGGGAGTAAAAACCGACACGTTAACAGACTCTGTGTTCCGTGTTTTGTCAGTTTCTCTGCAGAGAACATCCGATGATCCAAACTCATCTCATGAATAAAATATTAAATGTTTTGAGCTCCAACAGAAGCTCCCAAATTTCCAGCTGATGTTTCCATTTTCTGTTTAAAAACTGCTTTCAATGCAAGATTAAGATTCAGGATCCAACGGTGTAGCAGCCTTTCATGCGAGCTGTAAAATAAAAAAAAAACAAAAATGTAAATTTGTCTTTGGCTCGGTGCCTTTGCTCTGAACGTATGTACGGTATCACCGTCGCTGCTGGGTGAAAACCTTTTATCTCCCAAACTTATCCTCCTGGGAATTAAAAGAAGCAGGATTCTTTCTGGCCAGATTTTCTAATTGAGTTTGATCATTAAAATCTGAGCAACTAATGATGAAGAAGATTAAATTAAATTACAGATATTTTTCAACAACAAGTCTAATGTCCGTTTATGTAAGACTCTGCAGTGTGTGCGGGGGGGGGGGGGGGGGGGGGGGGGGGGGGGGGGGAGGTGACGCTCTGAGCTCTGTAGTGGAACAAATTGAAAGCCAAGCTAGTATCAATCACTGTGAAGCCATACTTAATTGTCCTGGACACACACACACACACGCTCATACTTCAGTGCTAACTCACAACAAATCTACCTTCACCTGGGAAAATGTCGTGCTCTTCAGGTATCATCGGTTCCTCATGTGTTTCCTATGTACAGAATAAAAGGAGACGCAGCTCCTGCACAGTTCATCTTTCCCGTTTTGCTTAACATCCATCCAGGTCACCTGATCCCACTAACCAGGGTCACGTGTGTCTCCTGAGCCTGATCCCGTCCGTCCCATTCTCCCGAACGCGTTGTTTCGCCTTCAGGGAATTTCTTCAAATTTGCCTCAGTCGTTCACTTGGACTGAAGAATTAAACTGATTAGATTTTGGTGGTCAAAGGTCAAAGTTCAAGGTCACCGTGACCCATCAAAATATGTTTCAGTCAGTTGTGACAAAATGCAGTTAATACCTTTTATTAAAGTCTCCACTGCATAAATAACATGAGTCTGGACAGACATGGATGTAAACAGCAAAACAACCACGAGGCGGAAGTTCTAGTTCTGCTCACCTCTCTCTCTCTCTCTCTCTCTCTCTCTCTGTTTACTGGCAGCATATTGTTTCCTCCGGTCGGACAAATTAAAGGGAGATTCCATTAATTTTTCAGCGCGGCTTCTCGGCCCATCGAGGTGAATTTGCATTTCTATCTCACAGCTTAGCGGACGCTCGTTAAAAAAGAAATGCTGAAATTGTAAATTGCAGAAAGTTTTTTTTTTTTTTTCCCCCAGAAAATCAAAGTGCACTCACTCACATTTTTCCCAATCCTCACCCCACACACACACAAACACACACACACACACACACACGCAAATGGTGAAACTTCACATAACCAACATAAGCATCTATGCACACACCTTACACACTCGCTGTCTGCATAATTGTCTGCGTCTGTGTGTGTGTCTGTGTGTGTGTGTGTGTGTGTGTCTGTGCACACGCGTCCCTATAGGTGTGTATGTTGTTGTTAATTGGAGTGTGAGGTCCATGACAGCTATCAGCGGCTCATTCACTACATTAATGAGAATGATAGCAGCTTTAAAAAGACTGTTCCACACTCTGACCAAACTCATTAACACCGGCTCGCATTTAAATACACTCTGCTCTTCTTCTTCTTCTTCTTCTTCGTCTTCCTCTCTTCTTCCTGTCTGTCTCTCTCTCTCTCTGCTTCACTCTCGGTCTTCTGCTCTTTTTACCTGTTTCCACTCCTTCTTCTTTCTCTTTCAGTCTCTTTTCTGTTGTTTCTCTTGTTTCCATCTCCTGTTCTTTCACACTCTCTTCATCTCTCATCCTTCATTCATTTTTTATTTTGTTTTATTGGTTTTTTTGTTGTTGTTGTTGTTTACAGTATTTCTTCTGTCGTGTCCTTGCATCCCTTACCTTCCTTCCTGTTTTCTGTTTCCCTGTCTTTCTCTCTGACTCTGTACTCAGATTATAGATTTTCCATCAGTGTTGGACTTTCTCTGTGTAGAAGTCATTGTAATCATTTCTATGTAAAGTAAAATGCGTCTGGCCTTAAAAAAAAAAACTGGCATAGCTGCAATGATGAATTTTGGAATGACATTGACAAAGAAAGTGTAGTTATCATGGC